>NC_134486.1:310458494-310675994 GCF_040206685.1 Ascaphus truei | reverse complement strand
TGTGAGAGTGTGTGTCTGAGAGAGAGAGAGAGAGTGTGTCTGAGAGAGAGAGTGTGTCTGAGAGAGAGAGTGTGTGTCTGAGAGAGAGTGTGTCTGAGAGAGAGAAAGAGTGTGTCTGAGAGAGCGTGTGTGTCTGAGAGAGAGAGAGTGTGCCTGAGAGAGCGAGAGAGAGTGTGTCTGAGAGAGAGAGAGAGAGAGAGAGAGAGAGAGAGTGGGTCTGAGAGAGAGTGAGTCTGAGAGAGAGAGTGGGTCTGAGAGTCTGAGAGAGAGAGAGTGGGTCTGAGAGTCTGAGAGAGAGAGTGGGTCTGAGAGTCTGAGAGAGAGAGTGAGTCTGAGAGAGTGAGTCTGAGAGAGAGAGAGAGAGTGAGTCTGAGAGAGAGTGAGTCTGAGAGAGAGAGAGTGGGTCTGAGAGTCTGAGAGAGAGTGGGTCTGAGAGTCTGAGAGAGAGTGGGTCTGAGAGAGAGAGTGGGTCTGAGAGTCTGAGAGAGAGAGTGGGTCTGAGAGTCTGAGAGAGAGTGGGTCTGAGAGAGAGAGTGGGTCTGAGAGTCTGAGAGAGAGAGAGTGGGTCTGAGAGTCTGAGAGAGAGAGTGGGTCTGAGAGTCTGAGAGAGAGAGAGAGAGTGAGTCTGAGAGAGAGAGAGAGTCTGAGAGAGAGAGAGAGAGTCTGAGAGAGAGGGTCTGAGAGTCTGAGAGAGAGTGAGTCTGAGAGAGAGAGAGTGGGTCTGAGAGTCTGAGAGAAAGTGGGTCTGAGAGTCTGAGAGAGAGAGTGGGTCTGAGAGTCTGAGAGAGAGAGAGTCTGAGAGAGAGAGAGTGAATCTGAGAGAGAGAGTCTGAGAGAGAGAGAGAGTCTGAGAGAGAGAGAGAGAGTGGGTCTGAGAGTGGGTCTGAGAGTCTGAGAGAGAGCGAGTGGGTCTGAGAGAGAGAGAGTGGGTCTGAGAGTCTGAGAGAGAGAGTGGGTCTGAGAGTCTGAGAGAGAGAGAGTGGGTCTGAGAGAGAGAGAGAGTGGGTCTGAGAGTCTGAGAGAGAGAGTGGGTCTGAGGGTCTGAGAGTCTGAGAGAGTGAGTCTGAGAGAGAGAGAGAGTGAGTCTGAGAGAGAGAGAGAGTGAGTCTGAGAGAGAGAGAGAGAGTGGGTCTGAGAGAGAGAGAGAGAGAGAGAGAGAGAGTGAGTCTGAGAGAGAGAGTGGGTCTGAGAGAGAGAGAGAGAGAGAGAGAGTGGGTCTGAGTCTGAGAGAGAGAGTGGGTCTGAGAGAGAGTGGGTCTGAGAGTCTGAGAGAGAGTGAGTCTGAGATAGAGAGTGGGTCTGAGAGAGAGAGTGGGTCTGAGAGAGAGAGAGTGAGTCTGAGAGAGAGAGTGGGTCTGAGAGAGAGAGTGGGTCTGAGAGAGAGAGTGTGTCTGAGAGAGAGAGTGGGTCTGAGAGAGAGAGTGGGTCTGAGAGAGAGTGGGTCTGAGAGAGAGAGTGGGTCTGAGAGAGAGAGAGTGGGTCTGAGAGAGAGTGGGTCTGAGAGAGAGAGAGTGGGTCTGAGAGAGAGAGAGAGAGGGTCTGAGAGAGAGAGAGAGTGGGTCTGAGAGAGAGAGAGTGGGTCTGAGAGAGAGAGATTTTTGTGTGCGTGTGTGCGCATGTGCGCATGTGCGTGCGCACAGACACAAACCCACAGTCAGTCATAGTCACCCAAAGTGAAGCAGTTCCAGCCATCACAATAGTGGTGAGTTCATTAAATGTTTGACCAAATATAGCAGGCTAATTTTTAAGGTGTACAGAACACCTACAAGCTCAAATTGAACCCCCAAAATACCCACAACATATATAAAAGCATATAAGTTTCACAGAGGAGTGCTACTGAGCATGGCAATATATATTTAAAACCAGAGACATAACATAAAACACAGACAAAGCTCAGTGCACATCCAGAAAAACTTATATACGGTACAGTGCCTAAATATACATGTATAAATAACTAATAAATAAAATGGTCTTTTAGTTTAACATTTTGGCCAAATTGTTGTAAGCCCTTGAGCCAAACTTCACGGCAGACCACGTTTCAAGGGTCCCTACTTAGACTTAGAACTTTTGCAACTTATATTGACAGATTTATTATAAATCATTCTTCCTGGCAATGCACAGGTTATTAAGAATTTATATTAGTGTAGGACCCTTGAAACGTGGTCTGCCGTGAAGTTTGGCTCAAGGGCTTACAACAATTTGGCCAAAATGTTAAACTAAAAGACCATTTTATTTATTAGTTATTTATACATGTATTTAGGCACTGTACCGTATATAAGTTTTTCTGGATGTGCACTGAGCTTTGTCTGTGTTTTATGTTATGTCTCTGGTTTTAAATATATATTGCCATGCTCAGTAGCACTCCTCTGTGAAACTTATATGCTTATATATATGTTGTGGGTATTTTGGGGGTTCAATTTGAGCTTGTAGGTGTTCTGTATGTTTTATAATTCTTGTTCAGCTAGTCTTGGCTGTTTTGGAGGGTGGCAACCTCCTATCCAATTGAAGCTCACTCCCTCCCACATTTAAATGGTTAAAAGCTCACTCCATGGCATCTCCAACTATCAGGGGAACTTGCCTGCATGCAGTGTGATTGTGACAAATCTATTACAGAGTGCTTTTCCTGGTAATGTACAGGTTAATAAAAGCTTCAATCAGACTTAGAAATTTTGCAACTTATATTGACAGATTTATTATAAATCATTCTTCCTGGCAATGCACAGGTTATTAAGAATTTATATTAGTGTAGGGACCCTTGAAACGTTGTCTGCCGTGAAGTTTGGCTCAAGGGCTTACAACAATTTGGCCAAAATGTTAAACTAAAAGACCATTTTATTTATTAGTTATTTATACATGTATATTTAGGCACTGTACCGTATATAAGTCTTTCTGGATGTGCACTGAGCTTTGTCTGTGTTTTATGTTATGTCTCTGGTTTTAATTTTTAAGGTGATAATTTTGGATGGCCCTCGAATGATTTTATAAATATCAAAATGGCCCTTGGCAGAAAAAAAGGTTCCCCACCCCTGTTCTAAGTGTATGTATGTAGAAAGAAATTACAGAGATTTTTAGGCTCAGATCCATAAAGCTCTGTTAAATTACTTAACGTGACATTAACCAAACTTAGCTTCATTAATTTTCATTTTTTTGCTTTTAATATAGGCAGCATTTGATTACCTTTGATGAAAATTAATTACCTAAGCTGCTGATCGATCAGTTCACCTGTGATCGATCAGCGAATATCCTGCTCTCTGGGTTCATGTAATGGCTGATACCGAATCAATCAATCAGTCCGTGGAACAACTATAATATAAACCTTATATTACTACAGGTAACAAATTTATACAAAAAAGTGTTTCCAATATGCTTTTTCGCATCATTTAGTAGTAAAAAACGAGGAGTGGCCATATTAATCCGACAAGGCACTCCATTCAATAATGTCAAAACAGAAATGGACCCAGAGGGTAGATTTTTGGTGGTATATGGCTCCCTAGCAGGTACGGCAATTGCTCTAAGTAACATATATGCCCCTAATGAGAACCAAACCGAATTCCTAAAAACAGTTCTCGAGGGCATAGACCCGGGGTATCTGTCATCATTGTGAGTGGGCGGCGACTTCAACATGGTCATAAACCCCTCTGAAGACAGATCATCCATAGCAGGTCACCCCCGTACAACCCACTCCCAACATACTGGGAAAAGGTTCAGGGGAATACTAAACGAATTATCATTGGTTGACATATGGAGAACCCAACATCAGGGCCAGAGGGATTACACCATTTATTCAGCACCTCACCAGACCTATTCCCGTATAGACTACTTTCAACTGACCAAAAATGTCCTGGAAGCTTCCACCAAATCAGATATAGGCCCAATCACTTGGTCAGACCATGCTCCTGTCACCTTGACCCTATCAGTACCATTCGAAAAAACAACATCCTACTCCTGGAGACTAAACGACTCGCTACTAAACCATCCTGAGATAGAGAGAGAGATAAGAACCTCGCTTAAGGACTATTTCTTCTTCAACTCAGGATCAGTTACATCTCCAGCAATCCTCTGGGAAGCCCATAAGGCGGCAATCAGAGGCAAACTTATCTCTATTGCATCCCATAGGAAGAAAGTTAAACAAAAACTGATCAATGATCTTTTGGACATCATTATCACATTGTAACAAGCTCATAAAACTAACCCCTCAAAAAGAGCGTACAAAAACTTAACCACAGCCAGGGCAAAAATGAAACAAGCACAGCTAGAGGATGTAGAAAAAGCCCTTAGATGGACAAACCAACAGTACTATGATAAGGGCAACAAGCCGGACAGACTTTTGGCCAGTAGACTAAGAGGAGTACAGAAAAGATCCCAAATAACGGTGGTCAAGAATAGATCTGGTGAGATACAATATAGCGATAATAAAATAGCAAGAGAATTTACAAAATATTATACTGAACTATATAACCTAAGATCCAAAAATGACCGACCTGAACCAACAGCATCGGAATCTATAAAGAAATACATAGACAATTGTAACCTCCCTAAATTAACAGAGGAGGAAAATGCAGTCCTCAACGCTGAAATCTCAAAAGAGGAACTAGCAGAGGCGGTCAAGGTGTTAAAACTCTCCAAGTCCCCTGGCCCTGACGGATTCACCAATGCCTATTATAAGAGATTCCTACCCATTCTATCCACACACATATTAAAAATGTTCAATCATTTTATGGAGGGGAACCCAATCCCCACCTCAATGTCTCTTGCTAACCAAGCAATCATTCATAAGGATGGCAGAGACCCGATGCAGTGTGGAAGCTACCGTCCGATCTCCCTTCTCAACAATGACCTCAAATTATACAGTAAGATATTAGCAAATAGATTAAACCCTATCTTACCGAGGCTCATAAATATAGATCAAGTAGGATTTGTCGCGGGCAGGCAAGCCTCTGACAACACTCGTAAGATAATAAATATTATAGACCATGTCCATCTCACAGGCACCAAAGCAATACTTTTAAGCTTGGACGCAGAGAAGGCGTTCGATAGAATTGATTGGTTCTTCCTAGACCACACCATGCGTAGATTTGGCTTTAAGGACGCATATCTAGAAGGGGTCCGCAGACTCTAACAAGACCCGTTGGCAGCTGTAAAATTGGCGGGGGGCAACCTTCAGAGATTTAACATTAAAAACGGCACAAGACAAGGATGCCCCCTATCCCCTCTCCTCTTTGCGCTTACCATAGAACCCCTGGCAGCTACTATCCGACAAAATGTAGACATCCAAGGTATAACAATTGGGCATAAGGAATATAAGATATCACTATTTGCAGACGATATTATCCTAACACTCTCCAAGCCTCAAATTTCCCTCCCCAATCTTCAAAAAGAGCTCAGAGACTTTGGCCAAATATCAGGTTATAAAATTAATAATGAGAAATCTGAAGCGCTGAATCTAAACCTGCCGGAGCCAGAGGTGAAACTCCTCAAGCTAAATTTTAACTACCTTTGGAGTTCCTCTTGTATCAAATATCTAGGAGTAAAGATATCGGGGAACTACCAATCTTTATATCAACATAATTACCCAGCCCTATTTCGGAAAATCACACAAGATCTAGATAAATGGGGAGGATACCAAATATCATGGATTGGGAGGATGATCTCGGTTAAGATGAACATACTCCCCAGATTATTATACTATTTTCAGATAATCCCGAACCACATCCCTGGCTCAGAATTAAAGAATATACAAAAACATATTTTCCATTTTATTTGGCGGGGTAAAAAACCTAGAATCACCAGAGCTGTTCTACTTGCCTCAAGAGGAAGAGAGGCCCTGGGAGTCCCAGATATTACAAGATATTATCAAGCCACCCAGCTGCGTCAGGTAGTAGTCTGGAACGCGGACCCAGGCCAATATTGCTGGCTCGATATAGAAGCACAATACGCCGGCACGCCTTCGCTGCCAGCCTGCCTTTGGTCCCTGAGTAGGGAAGACATGCAGAATAGTAAATTTAAACTAGGTCCGATGAGACACACATGGGAGATCTGGACGAAATGCAAATTCAAATTCAAACTCACGACCCCTAAATCTCAACTTATTCCAATCCTTAAAAATACCAAATTCCCACCAGGGTGTGAGCCAAGACAATTTGACCAATTTGCAGCCAAGAATATTAGAGCAGTTGCCGACCTTTTGAGTTTCGGGCAGTTCCTGAGTTACTAAAGACTGCAAAATACATACGAAATGGTAGGACTGAGCGCGTTCAAGTACCTCCAAATCCGGCACTTTATTCAAACATTATCCCCAACATTGGAATTTCCCCCTCTCACCAGTTTCGAGAGGTTGTGCAGAGAAACAGCCCACCAAAAAGGTCTAATAACTCAAATTTACACAGATCTAGAGAGGGCAATAGAAGCCCCCACCCATGAATATATGCACAATTGGGCAGCAGAATTGAACATAGTTATAGACCGAGAGGATTGGGAAAGTATTTGGGAATCAACCTCAGGAACTTCCATATGTACCACAATCAAAGAAAACATTTATAAAATATTGTTTCGCTGGTATCTCACCCCAGTCAGAATAAATCAAATCTACCTTCTGGCCTCCGATCTATGCTGGAGAGGCTGCGGACAAAAGGGAGACATGGCCCATATTTGGTGGTCATGCCCGGAAATTCAGAAATATTGGGAAACCATATAGTCAATAATTAAAGAGGTCACAGACCTCACAATACCTATTGATCCGTTGACCTACCTTTGGCCAGGCCAATAGAGAACATTGACCGGCCAACAAGAAAATTAGTCTCCTTCATACTCACGGCGGCCAGATGTGCGGTGGCTGCTGCATGGAAGAAGGTGTCCCCCCCAAGCAAACGGTTAAGAAAAGAATACAGGAAGTAATGCTGATGGAGCAACTATCAGCCTTTCTGAAAAGGACGACAGCAACCTTCTATAAGACATGGGAACCTTGGCTGACACGAATGGTAGAATAAAAGGGCCCTTACCGATAGAGGAGACAAAGACCAAAATACCCCCCCCCCACGGGAAACTGAGTTAGACAGGACCCCTCCTCCACCCCTCTCTTTCTATCCCCCCCCTCTTTCTTTCTGTTTCTTCCCCCGCTCACAACACAAGGGAAGAAAGGTGTTAAAAAAAGAAAAATCTGTATTAGGCCAAGATATGTATGTAACCATATAAACTGTATTAATGCCTAATAAAAAATTTTGTGAAAAAAAAAAAGAATGGTAAATAAAACTCATTTTTTTCATCTTAAAAAACACTTTGTTTTTCTATAACTAATTAAATGCATTTTTTAACTATTAGTCCCATAGACAAATGAGTTGTAACAAAGGGATAAATAATTCCTCTTAAACAAGTCTGCTAAACAGTATTTACTGTACTCTATAGCAGATATGAAACAGGATTTAAGCAATTTCAATAAACTAGACTGAATAAAATGAAAATTGTAGCTATTACACTGTGCAGGATCTATCATTTTTTAACAGACTACATAACAGTGAATAATGTTTTTTAGTCATGGGTCTATTTTAGACGAAACCAATTTTTTTTTTTCCAACAAATAACACTTCCTCAGGGGCACAATCAGAATCTCTGATAGGGGGGTGCAGTGTTTACCTGCCCTCCCCATCAAAGTAGCGTCGTCATAACGTCACTGCGTTTCGTCTCGGCACTTTGTCATGGCTACGCGTCGCCATGTGACGTTGCGTCACCATGACAATGCGTCGTCACATGAGGCCGACGAGGAGGGCTGCTCTGTTACAGAAACCCCGCTCTCCCCCGGCAACCAGTTCATTGCTGTGTGGAAGTGCGCAGGACCTCTGTAAGCAGAATACCATTTCATGGGAGTGGGGGTGCAAATACACCCCCCTCCCCGATTGCGCTACTGCACTACATTGCATCCATATTTTCAAAATAAAAGGTCTTATTCAACAAAACTAGGATTTAGTGTGAAAAAGTTGACATGTAGGGGAGTATTATACCTGAAAGTGACGAAAGTGCAGATCTGTTAGAGATTCCTCTAATTCGGTCTATACTTTTAATTACAATCTTAGCACAATTTTCATACAGTAATTGTTTGTTAAAGTATCTCCATGCATTTCGAGTGAGCTAAAGCAAACGTTCAGCCTTACTGTACTTGAAATTCGCTGCTATTATTTTTGCAGTTCTTCGCGTCGAATGGTTTAGTTATTTTAATCCGATCCATCTTCAAATTAACGTTACTGCTCCTGTTGACACTATGTGTCTCATCAAAGCTGCTGCAATACTTTTAGATTTACCGCAACAAATTTGACATTTTCCATCAAAAGAAACGGTAATGCACATTACTGAAATTATGTGGCCACGTTATTTAACGCACCAGTTGTGCAACGTTGGCTACATCTATCATTTGTAGCAATCTAATCGCGATCAGTTCTGGTTTCAAAATGGTTAAGGACTGTGTCTATAATCACGTTTTTCTTGTTGGCTAGGATATAGATTATTTAATTCTTCATTCCATTTGGTCCATCTCCATTTTCTATTTGGATTCTTCTTGAAAAATGAATGAATGATGTAGAAGGCAATATATGAGCAGTGTGGAGTAAGTCATGTCAAACTAACTCTTACTTGTTTCTTTGCGAGGGAAGTATGAAATGAAACCAGGGCAATGCATTTGATGTCGCCTAGTTCGATTTTCCGAAGGCTTTTGATACTGTGTCACATAAGAGGCTAGTGTACAAAATAAAGGAAATTGTCATAAATTGAACCTTTTAAGGTTGTTCTAAAGATGTAAGTGGAGTACCTCAAGGATTGGTATTAGGGGTGCTGTGTTTTAACTTGTTTATTACAGACCTTATGGTTGACAGGGAGAGCAAAGTCTCCATATCTTTACTGATTACACTAAATATCAGGTAGTAAAGTCAGAGCAGGATGTAATTTCCCTACAGAAGGACCTGGATAAACGTGAAACTTGGGCAAGTAAATGGCTGATGAGGTTTAATACAGATAAATGTGCGGTCATTCCTTTGGGAAGCAAGAATAGAAAGCCTACAGACAAACCAGATGGGCCAAAATTAGGTCAATCCTTGCTGGAGAAGGATCAAGGCGTGTTTGTAGACAGTTTAGCAATAGTGCGCAATCTCAAAAAAGGCAAAGATAAGATATAATCTTGCATAAAACGGGGTCTGAATGGAAGGGAAGATAGCATAAATTTGCCACTGTATATAAGACCACACCTTGAATTTGGCGTACAGTTTGGGGCATTACTTCTTAAAAAAAAAAATAAAAAATATGAAAGTGGAAGTGCATAGAGGTTCCATCAAATTAATAAAGGGAATGGAAGGTCTGATTTAAGAGGAAAGGCTAGATACATTAGGTTTGTTTACATTAGAAAAGGGGAGTCAATGGGGATATGAAATATTTACAAATATATTCAGGGTCATTACAAGGGAAATTTAAAGTGAACTATTTATCTCAAGGACAGTGCAAATAATACAGGGTCATGCCTTGTGATTGGAGGAAAGAAGATTTCACCAGCAGCAAAGGAAAGGGTTCTTTAAAATAAGGGCAGTAAAAATGTGGAATTTACTACTTATGGAGATTAATGGCAGATATTATACATATGTCTATCCATTTCTTAAAGATATGTTTTAGAAAGGAAACATACAGGGATTTACCAAATTAGTAAGCACAGACTGACTAAATCCAATTGCCATTACTGGAGTCAGGATGAATTTATTTTTCCCTTATGAGACATAAGTGGCTAATGTTTCACTGGGGGTTTTTGTTTGCCTTCCTCTGAATCAATATAAATACAAATATAGAATGAGTATCTTAGTCGACTAAATTGAACACAGGTTGGACTCGTTTGTCTTTTTTAAACCGCATCCACTATGTAACTATATGCAACTATGACTGCTCGTTTAAGCTATGTATGAACTTTTTATTTCTTATTTCATAAGATTTTATATTGGTGTAATAAAAGTAGTCACTGTGTGTTGAATACGGACAAGGTTTATAAACATACGTGGTTGTATATTATTGGTTACATTTTGTTATGCCTTTTACAAGTACTATATATATATTTATTTGGCGTCAGTGTGAACTACATTATTCTGTATATCTTTCTTTAGCCATACTTTCAAATGTATACTGAATGTATGAGTAGAGTGTCTCCAATCTTCTTTACTCCTTTACATATTTTTGCAATGCATTTCCATTTTACTAATAATTCAAATACAACATGAATATCTGGGCTCTAGACCAGTGGTAAGCAACATGATATACTTCAAAAAGGCTGCACATTACATACATACATACACAAACACACATATATATATATGTATATATATATGTGTGTGTATGTGTGTACAGGCATAAGGGGCATGGCAGCCGTGGGTAGGAGCTTCTCCCTGCTCTGCACAGCTGCTTAATGCCTGCATGCTAGTGAATACTGTCCTTCTCCTCTTCTTACGCTAGTGATTAGCACAAGGGATGTGGGGGCCAGTATTTACCAGCACACTGTCGTGAAGCAGCTAAGGGAGCGTGAACAAGAGAGGGAGAGCGGGCTGCTGGGGCCACCAGAGATTTGGCGCCACATGTTAAGCCTCCAAGGGCCCACCAATGGCTTAGACCAGTGGTCTCCAAACTTTTCAGTACGAGGGACACATTGTATATTCTACACATTTTAGCGGGCCAAAGGAAAACAAATCTTTTTACAATTTTTAGATATTTTATAAATGAATGAATAAGTTTTATTTGGATGTTTTGGGGGTAATCAGAATGGTATAATTCAGAACAAAAAAGAAATGTGACAATTACAAAGAAAGGATGCCGTGCTTACACTAGGAAATTGTAACGCCTGTATGCCCGCAGACCTGGCCAGTCCCTAGAACTGAGGTGGGTAGGGTTAACACACGTACCCACAGCAGTGAGGGCGTGCCCGGAGTGTGGTAGTGCGTTGCCAGGCCTGTAGAAAGATGGTTAGAGTATACTTGCAACGCCTTGGGATATAGAGTTCGGTTAGTTATGTCCGTGTGACAGAGTCTAGGGCAATAGAGAGCAGGATCTTGATGTCCGTAAGCCAGAGTCCAGGGATAACAGAAGTCAGCAAAGTCGTGTCCGTAAGCAGGGATTCAAGGGCAGGAGTTCAGGGTAATCCAGTACAAGCAGAGGTCAAGCCAGGGAGATCCAGTGGTAAGAAGGAGCAAGAACAGAAGCTGGAAAACACAGGAGAGCCAAGCATAGGACTGCACACACAGAGGTTACAAAGAACTATGCAGAGCAATGAGTTAGAGGACAGACAGGGGTTATAAAAGAGGGAACACCAATGGGAGAGAGAGGAGGAGCAGAAGGTGAAGTGAGAGGCAGCAGGGATAGGTGAGAAGGAGAGGAGGAGGAGACAGGTGAGTCAGAGAGGGAGATAGCCTGTACAGCATGAGAGGAGGAGCCAGGGGTCTGGGGAGGCCTACAAGAGGAGCGTGTGCGCGCGCCCTCTGTAAGGTTAGAGTGCGCGCGCACCGGCTGTGTCAAGAGGCGCGGAGCGCCGCAGGGGCACCCGCCGAGGGCGGGAGGAGAGTCTGCAGGAGGTAAGGGGACTGGAGCGGGTGCAGAGGGAAACCGTGAGCTGGGAGTGCTGTAGAGGGGAACGGGAGACTTTGGAGACGCGCGTGCCCTGCGGGGAATGCGCGCAGACGCTGGGAGAGCGTCAGGGGCTGCTGCAGAGGGACGGATGCAGGAGGAGGAAGGAAGAACAGAACGGGGAGGCAAGGAAGGGACAAGAGAGGCAGGAGGGAGCGCAGCGCCAGGGACACATGGAGGGGAAGGAATCCCCTGAACTGTCACAGAAATGATATATAATGAGCAAAAATATATATATTTCAAGTTGCTGTGGGCCGGATAAAATCTTGTGGTTGGGCCTAATGTGGCCTCCGGGCTGTAGTTTGGAGACCCCTGGCTTAGACCATACTTGATGTTTATGAATTAGATTACTTTTCTGTACATTTGTTTTTTAGCCTCTTTTTTTTTTTTTTTTTTTTTTAAACTGTGATTCAGGGGGTATTTATTTACTGGTATTGCTCATGAGTATTTGTTCTGACAATAATGCCATTTTAACAGCCAAAATGTTGATCACCACATTAGTTTTTAATTCTTGATATGATAATTCTGGAATATGGCTGTAAACGTTTGTGGTGAGCATCCAGTACTTGGAACTTTTGAATGTTGTACAGTACATGCTGTGTGGTTATCAGTTTCAAGACCAGATCTTATAATTGTAAAAAAGGGTTCCCATTTCATAAAGTGTTTTTAACTTCTTTTCCCTTACTTGCAAAGTGAACTATAGATCAACTTTGCCAGGTGGATATTCAATGGCAATTACATATTTTGGCACTGCGAACACAATTAGCTTCTATTCTCATCTGCTGCTAAGAATTCAAACCCTATAAAAGTTCCACAGCCTGCCAGAGACCATCTGAATTGCAATGAAAAAATACTTGTGTATGTTAAAAGTAATTAGGGGAAATGCAAAACAAAATGTGAGTATTATACATTGAATTCCTTTGTCAAAGTAAAGAAACTATGAGACATAATTATTCAAAAACAAGCCTGCAGCACACCCTACAGAGTGATAGAGAGCAACCATAATGGCAAGAAGCAATTGTTCTCCACTAAATCTCTAAAAAGTTCATACATGAAAATAAAAAAGGGAGGTAAATGTAGCAGGTATGAAGTGATTAAGGGGTAAATAGCACCAACATTATTGTCTGGATAAATTGAATGAGCCACAGGAAATGTTACTGTATGTCTAAATAACCACACATTAATGACACTGCGCTCACACCAGGATCACTGCCCAATTCTTGGACCAGAATGTAGGAGAGCGCATTGTAGTAGAACAGTTTCTCATATAAGATGCCAGTGTAAGCATCCTTTTGGAAAAAGGAGGGAGTGTTTTTCCCCTCAGAGACACAGGCTATATTAATGGTGAATGTCTTTCTTCAAAATGTCCTATCCTAGTTATTAGTATTTCCACTTTAGCAGACTACCTATGCCGATCAATTTATTGTCGACAGTAGGTGGAGTGGAGCATAACAAAATACATGAAGATATTGTCAAAACTAGAGAAATGAATCAGTCACCCTATATTCAGATGGTGTGTGTGGGGGAGTGGGGGGAACGACTTAAAATGCATGCTAAGGTACTGTACAAGTGGAGCATAAGAAATAGGGTTTTTAAAGATGGAAATTAGGCAAGGTATAAAAAATTACTAAAGCTTGGAAAATGAATGGACAAACTGGCCAAATAATTCATCTGCCATCAAATTCTATGTATATACGTTACAGCTCTGAAGTCCCATACTGGTCAACTACTGCTTAGCAGCAGGTCTCCGGAAACTGAGGCGTCTCAGATCTTTTATATACAGTATTGTAAAAGCAAACCTGATTCTATTTTTATGAATAATGCTTAATATGTACATAACTATGCAGAATGTTTTCATCTGTTAAAAAATAATCATGGACACACTCTGGGAGATCATAAACTAATCCCACTCCCTGTCCTATGCAATAATTCCCAGTGCGTGAACAACTTCACCTTCATGTGAAGGCTGCTTTTATGCATCGATTACAATTTTGCAAAGCAGTTAGTAATTTGGAACTGTGGCAGAAAATGTGTATCACTCTAATTTACTTTGATTACAGCTCATTATAATTGAGCAATAAATTGCTTTGCATGTCGGACTTTGCTAACATTGAGAAAAGTTTAGCAAAATCCTACGATGAGTTATGTTAAGGGTCCTTTTAATCAATTTCTATGGATAGTAACGTTAGATTTTAACAGACACTGAAATACCTTGAATAGTTTTTGCTCTTGAAGTCACCTTTACTTCACATACTGGTAGTTTTATAGGTATAACATATCTAAAGTATTATTATTTTTCTCGAAAACCACATACTTTTAAGAATGCTTTGATGTACACAATTCTCATTAGAAACATTAAAATACTAAATAGTGCACTTCCTGTTCGGTGCTCCCCATTTCCACTTAACAGAGGAGTGGTAGGGAGTGATACAGGCGGGGGTAGTGGGGTATGGTTACAATGACCGGAGGTGCTCCTGTGAAGTCCACTAGGTCTTTCTCTTCAGTATTATAGAGAGGCAATGACAATGAGCCTTGGTGAAACAGCAGGGAAAACACAACATATGGAGAAAGATAACAAAGAGGCAATGGGAAGTCCATGGCAGTTTTCAAGTAATAGTGCCCAGATCGGCATTCCACGGGCTAATAATTGATTACGCAAAATAAAATAAAAATGCTTCTCTTTTGACGTGTATCTGGATTTTGCCACAGAATTGGGATAAAATGGTGACTATGACCACTTGGAACACATTCCCATATTATTAATATAGGAAACAAAAAGAAGATTGTGATATATTATTGAAAAGAATCAGTAACTTTTATAACATCCTAAAGTTTTTATGGAGGGAAAAAAGGAAAAAATTTGAATAAAGAGAATAGCTTGTTTAAAGGTGCAATCCATGGAAACTAAACCATAAAAAGTTTATAAAGAAATGTACAATCTGCTGCTAGTATAATTTTACTTTCTCCCAAAACAGTCTCTGCTCGTCTCCTGCTTAAATCCCTCTCATGGGTTCCCATAAAGTTTCAGATCCCCTACAACAGAGATCTGCATTCTTTCAAGGAAGAAGAGCCTTTAAAAACAATATATATATTTTTTGAGAGTCACCACACATGCATAAATATGATAACATCCCCACAAGCACATACATGTTACATACATATACTGTACACTCCACCCTTGGGTACAAAAAACAAAATACATACAAATATGCTTGGTCCTGTGTATTTATTTACTTCCCCTTCTCACTCTCCCCCTTACTTCTATCACCCTCTCATTCAATCCCCCCACCTCACTCAATCCCTCATCTCTCACTCAACCACCTCAACCACCACAACCACCACAACCACCCATCTCTCTCACAATCCCCCAACACACTAATTTCTGTCTCCCCTCCTTCCACACACGCAATTTTTCCTCCCTTCCCACACACTCCATTTCTTCCCCCTCTCCCAACCGCACAATTCAACACACTTCCCCACTGTTATATATATATATATATATATATATATATATATATATATATATATATATATATATATATATACATACACACATACATACATATATATATATATATATACATATATATATATATATATATACACACACCACTGAGGGTTCATGCAGCAGGACATGTGGGTCCATGCAGCAGGACATGTGAGGGGCTCTACTTCTCCAGCACAAGGTCTGCAAGGATCAACATGAGGAAGCACAGACTCTGCCACTAGGCTGGTTATCATGACGAACAGAGGTCCACACTCAGCCTCCGTAGTCCCATGATGACATGAGGAGGCACCCGGAAGCTATGCATGCAGAGAGGCATAGCAGAGAGTAGAAGTGCCAGCTGGCAAAACTGAGCCTCCAGCAGTTGTTGAAAGCGCAGCATGTGGCTCGGGAGCCGTAGGTTGTCGATCCCTGACCTACAAAGTTCTCCCCTCATCTGCTCCTCCCTACATATCAGCTCTGATTTCTCCTTATGTCCTTGCCCGTCTCTTGCGTTCTACCCTACCGACACCTGGGTTCTACCCTACCGTCTCCTGCATTCTCCTTTCCACCACTTTAAGCTCTATTGCTCTCTGTCTCTCGCACCTTAAACCTTTTTCCCTCACTGCCCCTTACCTGTGCAACGTGCTCACACTCAGTATACACCAAGCACCTTCTCTCCCCACCTTTAAGACCACCTCTTAAATGAAGCGTTTCAATAGCCTATACTCATGGCTACTGCCTCACACCGACAGTCACCTCTACCAATCATTGTGGTCAAACACTGCCATCTAGTGCACTTATTCCCTCACCTGCTGTCTCTAAATCTCCCAATATACCAATTGGATTATAAACTCTGCGGGGCAGGGATTTAATTTCCTATTGTCTTATTTTGGTTGGTGCACTTCTTGTAATAGAATTCTCTGTACTGTATTGTCGCTCTTGTAAATCGCTGAGTACAGCTGTGGGTGCTATATATATAAAAATATACATGCATATAAAAGAAAGCAGAGTATCAAGCCGGGGTCTGAGGTTTTACAGCAGTTAGGAAAATGGGCAGACCAAGTGGTTCTTATCTGCCATAGGCAACGTTATTACACCTGTTAATGCATCACTGTGCGTCAAGGTTGACATGTCATTTTATGCACCATTGAAACATATTGATGTGCCTTTAATGACGCACTGCTGGGTGTTATACAATGCTTCTTTTTTTCTTTCTTTTTTAACATTGGCACATTAATGCGTAACATCTGTATGCTTCTAATCATGTGCAACCATGCTTCAAGAAAATATTTGGCTGCCTATCTCTGAAAATTAAGCATAACATATTTTTCCTCTTGGCATCTGAATTGTTTCCTCCACTTGAATTTCTTATTGAGAGAGAGTGAGAGAGCGAGGTCATTACCTGCACAAACTTGTTGAACAGACCATAACATCATGCGGATGGAGAAGCCAGAGGAAATCACCAACTAACCTTAAAAGGGTACAGGTATTGAATTTTCCTAAAAAAAAAATACTTAATTAGCTAGATTGAACCTCTTAATGTATTGCTGCCATTAATAGGCTTTGGTCGAAGGAAGGATTGACACTTTAGAGCAAACAGACTTTTTTTCCCCTTTGGAAATGAAGAAACTTTGACTTTTCAGTGTGAGCTTTAGGCTAAGGCCCCGCTCCCAGAGTCAGCGCGCCCGCACTGCAGACAGGCGGTGCGCTGACATACACAGACCGCGATATGCGGTCTGTAGGGAGCGGGAGCGGGAGGTGGGCGGGAGTGGGAGGCTTGACAGGGAGGGGGTGTGTGGCTTGAGCGGAGGGACCCGCTACTCTCCCTCCACGGACTCGGGCTGGAGCTGCTGAGGGTAAGTTTAAACACACACATGCAGGCACTCATACATACACACACACACACAGGCAGGCAGGCACTCACGCACTCATACACACACACGCGCTCATACACACACACACACAGACAGAGGCAGGCACTCACGCACTCAGGCACACACAGACAGGCACGCACGCACTCAGACACACACACAGACAGGCACTCACCTGCTTTCACTCCACACTCCTCCCCGCTCCCCGAAGCCTCTCCTCCTCCCGAAGCCTCCTCTCCCCATTGGCTCACAGCCACACCACGTGACGCGTCAACGCTAGGAAACACCATTCTCTTGTGTCTCCTAGCAGCTGACGCGCCACAGCGTGTAGTCAGCTGTGCCGCCAGGGGGGACCGGGACCAGCTCGCGAGGATTCCCCTGCTGGTGGGGAACTCGCGACATGGCCGCCCGCGCCAACGAGCGCAGCGGGACCGAGGCCTTAAAGAGGCAGTCTGCATGGCACTTAAAAATATATTTTCCTTGTTTTAATGTATGCAGCCTTAGATTACCTTTATTGAAAACCAATTACCAACGCTAACAATCGATTAGTTCTCCCATGATTGATCAGCAAAGATTCTGCTTCCCTGGGCTCACTAAATGGCTGACTTTCAGTTTCAACCAATCCTTCAGTCAGGGTAACTCAGCAGCTACAATGTATTCTTATATTACTACGGTAACATTATCTATTTTTACAGTTTGCAAACTGCTGGGTATATTGGCAACAAATTATGTGATTAAAAATGGCATTAAGAGTTGAAATTTAAAAAAACCCACACATATAGGACATTGCATGGATTCCTCCTTTATAAAAGCCAAGAGCTTCTTCCAAAAGAGATAGTTTGTGTATAAGGATTGCTCAACCCAGACTTCAAACAAAAAGGGGGGGACTAAATGAGGCAAAATCCCTCCATAGTGTTCGCTTACCATGTTTACAACATACCTTTTTATATTTATAGGTGTTTTTGCACAAGGATTCAGCTGCAAGAATGTAACCCCTTTGACATGTTAATGCCATTATTTTATCATGGTCTCAGAAGTAACTGCATCCCCATGGACTCCCGGTGGAATATGTAACATGTCCCTTCCAGCACTAATGAGGTCTATCACTTTATGTTTTAGAAGTGTGTGTCAAACAGCATTTGAGAGCAGCACACCGTGCTGATCGCCATTTTGAACTTTAAGAGATATCTCTCTTTGCCCTTTACAAAGCAGTTTTTATTTGTAAATGTTGATGCATTGTTAAGGAGATAAGCAGTTTGAAAAATATAAGCATTTGAAAGTGTCAGGGACGTTAAAATTATGCTCTCCCCAGAGTTCATTGCCGTGAAAAGGTTACTATGGTAACCGCAGAAGCTAGAGATGAAGAAAATCATGTTTTTCAACACATAAAAAAAGCCCAGGACATTCTCAAATGGGGCTCTTGAGGGATCACTTCTTTAATTAGTTTGGTAGGGAAAAAGCAAATCATTGACCACAGTTGTATATGACAGCGCGAGGGAAACAAAAGAATGAAAAAATAAGGGATTTGCATCATATTTGATATAAAGCGATTGTATTCTCTCTGATCCCATATTAATATTTTAGGCTGGTTTCCACAGTTATATTGCTCGGACACAGAATATACAGTATCGTTTGTCCATACATATTTTGGGACTATAAATAATTGTGTTGCCCTTGAGCATTTTCCCTCATGCATCGTCTTAAACTTGCTTCAGTAGTTTAAATGCAGTTTCAAAGCCATATCAATCTCACCGGCAAAGACCAATCTGCCCATCTGGGATTGAAAGTCCAAGAAGTAAATGATCCCTGAAAGGACTCATTTCTGGTGAAGGATATACAGCCGTTTGTGGTTATGGGATGTTAGGATTTGTAACAACTGCACAGTGCAGCTATCCAGAGAACAGCGTTACTGTTTCAGAGAGTACAGTATTATGTTGTGTGAGGTAATTTTGTATGGAAATATCTCCTCAATTCAGATATGGGAAATGAACATGACAAAAATACAGGGACATACTTAAAGTGTACGATATGTGTGTGTGTACGATGTGTGTGTGTGTACGATATGTGTGTGTGTACGATATGTGTGTGTGTGTACGATATGTGTGTGTGTGTGTGTACGATATGTATGTGTGTGTACGGTGTGTGTGTGTGTGTGTGTACGATGTGTGTGTGTACGAGATGTGTGTGTGTACGAGATGTGTGTGTGTGTGTGTGTACGATATATGTGTGTGTGTACGATATGTGTGTGTGTGTACGGTGTGTGTGTGTACGATGTGTGTGTGTGTGTACGATGTGTGTACGATGTGTGTGTGTGTGTGTGTGTGTGTGTGTGTGTGTGTGTGTGTGTGTGTGTGTGTGTGTGTAAGAGATAGTGGCTTCGGATTAGATTCAGATTAGAACTGCTTATAAAGGTGAGCTATTGTAGACGAGGTCACTGAATGATGTAACAGGTCATTTTTGACATTAATAACTTCTATCACGAATATGGATTATTGTCAAAGTTGCCTTTAAAGTAAAATTTATAGTTAGCATTTTCTACCAACAAACAGAGGTATAACAATGCAGATTCACAAGGGTTTGTTGAGTCAGTAACCCACCAGTTGAGACCGAGAAATAGCAACTGAAATAATGTGCTAACAAGCTATGATTTATAGATATACACAGTACTACACAGTAGAGCAGCATATCTGACTAAAAGAAATCAAACGAGTTAATCATTTAGAACCTTATTTTGATGACCAAGAGAACGATGAATAAAAAAATCCAGGCAATAAACATGAAAACGCATTAATTACAGATAACAAATATGCATTCTTCAAGAACTGCATCAATTTTACACTGCTTAAAATGACATCTTTTCCCTTATACACATTTTGACAGATTGCATATTTTGTAAAACTGCCGTTATATTTAATTAATTTATAGACCAGTGTTATTGTTTTTGGTATAATTATGAAACCGTTTAAATACTGTACACACAATTTAAATGGCTGAATATTTTAAGATGCAATCTCTCTTTTTGCAAAAACATTTGGTTATATCAGCGGTGCGCAAACAAAGGGGCGCAAAATTGTTCAGGGGGGTGCGGCGGTTGCAGAGGCCCCGCGCCCTTCGCCCAAGGCATTTAAATTAATGCCGGGGGATCGTGTGAGGCTTCTGCATCTCACCTAACTTCTCTTCGACGTTGACGCCGCGCGGGTCATGTAACGTCACGGCATGGCAACGTGACGTCACGTGACCCCGCGGCGTCATTTGACGCCGGAGAGAAGGTAAGGGAGGTGGGGCATGAGCAGGTAGGGAAGCAGACAGGGGGCGCAGCAGAAAAAGGATTGTGCACCCCTGGGTTATATGATAAAAAAAACGCAGACATTTTGTACACTCCCATAAACTCACAAACAAAAGCAGATCTTTTGAACACAAAAATAAAGAGGAAATAATTTCTCTAAAAAGTATATAAAAGTGACATCAGCAGGAAAAAAAAAGTGATTTGTGAAATACAGTATTACAGACTGCAAAGATGGATCAACTCTCCAAAGTAATTTTGCATAATTTAGACACATGGGGAGGGGGGGTATTCATTAACAATTAACCGGTCAGTTATAGGTTAACGCACCCCAAATGAATCGGATTCTTCAATGCCTATTTGGGTGTGTTAACACGTAACAAACTTTATTTCATCAGCCCCATAGAATTTTAAAGCAAAAAAGAACTACATGGCTCACTTAGGCGGCCCTCACAAACCCCCTTCCAGCCCACCAAGGGTTAACTTTGTGAAACAACTTTCTAATTCACTCTGAAGAAAAAATGAGGACAACAACATGTTAGATTCATTAGCTCAAAACTATTTAATTATTTGCACAGCTTGGCTTGTACAGCTTTGTTAGGTGCCATAATGTTGACCTATCCTCTTGCTTTCTCTCTTCTGGGTAGAACAGCTTAATTAATTAGACTGAACAAGCATCAATGATCTGCAAGAACGATTAGATGTGGACAAATAGGGGTATATTGTTGCCAATACCTAGCAAGGTCTATGGGGTCAGTATCGTCAATTTCTTATAACAATATTTCTGGGAGGTGGAGAAGAGGGGGGGGGGGGGTGGATTCACAATACAGACTTTCTCAACACAATTCTCTGTGCCTGAAATATCTTTTCCTAAAAGAAACAAACTCAAAAGTAGCCAGGACATTCGTAATTATTCCAGGTCCACAATTTTGCTCGTGTTTCCCCTGTATTTGTTGCTGCCTAACACACAGGATTGACCCTTAGGCCGGGTCCCCAGTGGTCACGGCGACGTGCACGCCGTACACTAGACACTCGCCACTAGTCAGGCAGGCCCCAGTCGTTCCTTCTGCGTGCGCACCACTCTCACGATCACACGTCCGTCGGCAGGGAAGTCAAGAATTTTTTCTTCCCGTCCCGTGACGCGGTCACGTATTCGATGGTCAGCTAATGGAGGGGCAGATATGCCCCGCCATGGCCGCACCCCCATCATGGCCATGCCCCCCACCACTCCCCTAAAGACTGCAGATCGCGGCTGTAATCTGTGCACGCGCCGCCAGGCGTAAGTGCAACAGTGAGCACTGGGGCCGCAGCATTAGGCTGCGCAAAGAGGAGGAGCAGCAAATGTGTCATATACAATCTTAATCCTCTTTTGCAGCAGGTGGACTTTATTTCTGACGTGGAAGGAACTTTGTTCTTGCCAAGCAACCAAGACAGAGCAATGGAGAGGGAAGCAAAACGGACAGCACATAAGGGAGGTCAAATACTAGTACTGTACTGCAGGGGTGGCCAGCCTGACTGGGTTGGAGCCAGAATTTACCAGCGTAATTGTCAAAGGACCACAATAATAGTAATAATAGCATGTTCTTGTATAGCGCTGCTAGTTTTACATTTTGCAGAGATAAAATGACTTGTCCAAGGCCACAAGGAGCTGACACCGGGAATTGAACCAGGTTCAGTGCCAGTGTCTTTACTCACTGAGCCACTCCTCCCACAATAGGAACATATTTAATATGTAATTTGAAAGAATGTGAGTCCCGAATTCAAAGACATTTTCAACACAAAGAAATATTATTATAAACATTGTTGCGCTATATTGTATTTAAATTTTTTCATATACCACCGATTTATTTGCGCTCCCCTTCTGTCTGCAAACGCCTTACCAAGAGGGAACACCGCAGACCTTTTCCTAAAGGGTTTTGAGCTGCATTTCTTTATTCACTTGATTATTCACCGTTTGCACTTATTCAGTCACTTGAATATTGGTATATATTCATTGAATGTTCACTATTTTCACAAGTTTATCAGTTTCACTGGCATTACTTGCTATGGGGTGCGCTGTGAAAAGTTTTTCATTCAACGTATAGTGCCGGCAGGTTATACACCGTGTCAGTGTGCAGTGTATAGTCAGGAGTATAACTGGACGGCCCTATTCACCAACACATGTTATAACCTGACACATAGTACAAGTAGGAGGCAGAGGAAAGAAGAGGGCGTGACATGGGGTGGGGGGAAGAGGGAGTGACAAATGGGGGAGGGGAAGAGGGAGTGACATGGGGGGGGAAGAGGGAGTGACATATGGGGAGGGGGAAGAGGGAGTGACACAGGGGGAGGGTGGAAGAGGGTGTGACACATGGAGCCGGGGGGCAATGAGGGACAACGGGATGGTGTTGTTGTTACAGGAGAGGACAGGAGAGGACAGGAGAGGACAAGGGAGTTATTGTCCCTACCTTGCTCTCTAGTCTCCCCAGCCAGCACCATGTGGAACTCTCAGCAGGCAGAGAGTATATTCACTGTACCCTGCGCTGCTTGGGAGCCCACAAGGTGTCGCTGATCATTAGGAGCTGCTTAGGGTGCACTCTGGCTTCTCTCCCACGTCTCTATGGTCTCACTGCACCGCCTGCAGTCAGAGCCCCTGCTTTTTATTTTTTCTTCAGGTGCCTCACATGATTCACTGAAGGGCCTCATGCTGCCCTAGGGCCATGGGTTGGCCACTCCTGCTGTACTGTTGCAATACGCTATATTTTACAATTGTATTAACTTTTATAGTTCCTTTCTTACATCACAGAATTCATACAAAAAAAAATAATTAAAAAGAATTCTGGTGGCTGTTGAACCCAAAGATTGTTAGGAAAATGTTTTTATTTTTCAACGCATGTTGAAAGCCACTGGACTGCAGTATAGAAAATTATGTTTAGGTTCACCAAAGGTGCGTAAATAAACAAAACTATCATAAGACTCCTGAAATTAAAGTCTCCTGGGAATCGTACAAATCTAGCACCACAGCAGTATTTATAAAAGACTTGAAAAGAATAGAGACCCTTAAAGAATTTTCCTAGTCAAAATGGGGGGGAGGGGGGAAGGGGGAGGACGACCGTGTAAACACAATAGGATTCAATGGCTGGCAATAGTTCACTGATCTTCAATACTGCACAATACAAGGATACTAAAACTAATCTTCCTAATATCACATGGCCCCCTTCATGCATCAAGATACTCAGGATAAAAAGACAAGGATTTTCTTACCAAAGACATGAACATTTAGAGGAAAGAAATCTTAGGTTTGGAGAAAGAAACTATATATTTTTCCCAACAGTTATGGAAATGTTTAGTTATTTTGTAGATATTGTATTCTGCAAACATCAATTTATCCAAGATGGCATAACTTATTTAAATTCGAAAGATCGATATTGTTTTCATATTGTTCTATAACTTTGCCACTGTACGCACAACTAATTGCTAGAATAAAAACAGATCGATAAAACTGGCACGCACACAAAGTGCCCGACAAATCTCACTGGGTCAAACAGGCTGCTTTTTAAAGGCATAACTTTTCTATGCAAAACCTAACAATGTAAATAGTCAAAGATGGTTCACACTACACGATTTTATGAGCTTAATATAATATTTGTAAATCAGATAAAAGATTGATTTGCCCCTGTCCCATAGAGCTAATACATAAGTGGGAGCTGAATATCTGTAATGTATACATTTAATGCACTTTTAATCCTTCAATCCCTGTTTTTGGGTTTCTTTTTGCACCCCAATCCGACTTTTATTTTTTAATTTTGCAGGATGGGAACCATTAAAGTAACCAAGATCTGAACCAATTTTTTTTTCCAGCTCCGGGCAACTAGTTTTTGAGATGCTTCCAGGTCAAGAAACCAGCGTTTCAGTTGCCACCCTCCCAGAGGAAGCAACGATTTCATTCTCTAGCATTACACAAGCCAATAGGAATCTGTAACGTCAATTGCTGCGCTTTCCTATTGGCCAGTATGACACACAAGATTTAAAACCCAGGAAGTAATGGTTTACTGACAGGTAACCTGGAAATCAGGGGATCCAAGAGGCTGAAAACAAACCAGCTCAGCTCTGGGAACACCTTAGTTTCCACCCAGTAAAAGAATGGGGTTAGGTAGGGAGGATTGCCACTTTAAAATTGCAATACATCACAGGAGAAGAGAGAATTTCTGTTGATATCCCTTAAACAAACCTTTATTATGCTGCGTACATGTATATGCTGCGTAAATGTATAAATATATATATATATATATATATACATTTTAATATTGATATTCAGATTACGTGGGAAAACTCAAGTTTGTGACACAAATACAATAAGTAATTTTGCTTTAAAAGTGTTTATGGTAAAAAGCTGAAAATTATTGAATGCAACCAATGTAATGCAAGAAATATTGACACTAAAAACCCTGCCACTTCTTTCTAATCCATGTTAGGCTCACTATATTTAGACTTCCCTCTAACCATACCTCAAATTTCTCAAACAGTACTCTGCAAATTTACCGTAACTATTTGGCCTATTCAATACACTTCTCCAGAACTAGGAACCACCTACATAGTATACCAAATAAGGGCCATTGGTATGTAATAACAATACCATGCAAAGATGGCAAAAGGGAGCATGGTCACGTCTTAAGTTGACGAACATGCAATGTTGTCCACCTGCTTTTTGAACAGAAAAAAATCTAGGTCTTTTTCAAAGGTCTAAGCTCTGATGCTGTATTATGAAAAAAAAAATTGTTAATGTCACCTTTTAAAAAAAAAAAAAAAATGTATAAGGCATAGTTTTTATACTTCCTCTGTAAAGAAGTCAACACATTCTAGTGTAAGCGAGAAAAAAAAAGAAAAGACATTTGCACATCCCTTTGTGCAGTTACTTCATTATTTTCTCGTTACATTTTTTCACAATGCCGATAGGTGATAATTAACACCTGAGTACTTGTAATGAACATGGCAGTACGTATTAAGTATGTTAATCAATCTGGCACACAAGAGGTTAATGTTAACTTGCAAATTGTCTAAAAAATACAAGAATTGTTTTTATTGCCGGTCACTGACCAGACCTAGTTTTATGTGTTTTATAGGACTGAGGGTATCTGTATAGGTTTGCAAGGGAGAGAGAGGGAGGGACAGAGGGCGGGGGGGGGGGGTAGAATTGAAATGGTATTGCAATTCTTCACCGACAGGGGGAGTAAACGTAAACCTTTTAAACGTACCCTGAAAGTCATTCCTTGGGTGATCTGTGGAAAACCAGGGGTGTGCGGCCAAGACGAAACTCCAAAAGTGGAAGGTTACTACATTTAAAATATCCTATCTGACAGCGATTCACAAAAATAACAAATAGATATTTGTATCAGTTGAGATTGCCCGAATCAAATGATGGCAAACACTTCATGATTAGGAGGTGCAAAGGACAGATCTGTTCTCTTGCAAAAGTAGAAGTAAAAATGTCACATTTCATATTCAGGTACGCGTATTAAGTGCACAGACGCATCAGTGAAGATGTTATTCATCTAAGTATTATACAGTAGAAAGTCAAACTGAAGTTTATTTTCCCGTCAGTCGTAAAACTGTCTTGTGGGCCGATTGATGAAAAGGGGTGGGTTGTGGACACGCCCAAAAGGTAGGTTTCAAAGTGTTTCAATGAACAAGGTTAAAGAACAAACCCTGCACCTGGTATTAGGAATTAGATTTCACACTCCCACCACCACGCTTGACGGTTGGGATGAGTTTCTTCTGTTCAAACGCAGTGTTTGGTTTTCACCAAATATAAAATTACATAGTTACATGGTTACATAGTAGATGAGGTTGAAAAAAGACGTACGTCCATCAAGTTCAACCTATGCTAAATTTAGACAACAGATACTTTATTCTATATCTATACTTACTTACTGATCCAGAGGAAGGCAAACAAAAAAACCCATTAAGGGGAAAAATGAATTCCTTCCTGACTCCAAGAATTGGCAATCGGATTAATCCCTGGATCAACATCCTTCCCATGTATACTTATTTGGTATATCCCTGTATACCTTTCCCATCTAAAAAGATGTCCAACCTTTTTTTGAACAAATCTATTGTATCTGCCATCACAGTCTCCATGGGTAATGAATTCCACATTTTAACTGCCCTTACTGTAAAGAACCCTTTCCTTTGTTGCTGGTGAAATTTCCTTTCCTCCAACCACATAATAACAAACATCTCAATTTATGTCCTTTGTACTGCCCATGGGATGAATAGTTCTTTTGAAAGCTCCTTGTATTGTCCCTGAATATATTTGTATATAGTTATCATATCCCCTCTTAGACGCCTCTTTTCTAATGTAAATAAATCTAATTTAGCTAGCCTCTCCTCATAAGTTAGAATGTCCATCCCCTTTATTCATTTGGTGGCTCTTCTCTGCACTCTCTCTAATTCCATAATGTCTTTTCTTAGGATTGGTGCCCAAAATTGTACTCCATATTCAAGGTGTGGTCTTACTAATGCTTTGTAAAGGGGCATAATTATGTTTACTTCCCTTCCATCCATTGCCTGTTTGATGCAAGATAAGATCTTGTTTGCCTTTGCAGCTACTGCATGACATTGGGCACTATTGCTAAGCCTGCTGTCTACAAGCACTCCTAAATCCTTCTGCATCAAGGATTCCCCCAATATATCTCCATTTAATTTGTAAGTCGCCTTTTTATTCTTGCATCCCAAATGCATAACCTTACATTTATCTGTATTAAACCTCATTTGCCATTTACCTGCCCACGTTTCCAGTCTCTCCAAGTCCTTCTGAAGAGAAATTACATCCTGCTCTGATTCTATTACCTTACACAATTTAGTATCATCAGCAAAGATGGAGACTTTGCTCTCGATCCCAACCTCAAGGTCATTAATAAACAAGTTAAAAAGCAGGAGTCCAAGTACCGATCCTTGAGGTACTCCACTCACGACTTTAGCCCAACCTGAAAAAGTTCCATTTATGACAACCCTCTGTTGTCTGTCCTTTAACCAGTTTTCAATCCAGGTGCATATATTATTACTGAGTCCAATTTTCTTTATTTTGTACACCCACCTCTTGTGTGAAACCGTATCAAAAGCCTTTGCAAAATCTAAGTAGACCACATCAACTGCATTACCCTGGTCTAAATTCCTACTTACCTCCTCAAAGAAACAAATAAGGTTAGTTTGGCAAGATCTATCCTTCATAAATCCATGCTGACTATTACTAATAATTTTGTTTTCCATTAGGTATTCCTGAATATTATCCCGTATTAAACCTTCAAGTAGTTTCCCTACTATTGATGTCAGGCTTACAGGTCTGTAATTCCCCAGGTGTGATCTAGCTCCCTTTTTAAATATAGGCACCACATCTGCTTTACGCCAATCTTGTGGTACTGAGCCTGTGGAAATGGAGTCCTTGAATATTAAATATAATGGTTTTGCTATTACTGAGCTTAACTCCTTGAGAACTCTTGGATGTATGCCATCGGGGCCAGGTGCCTTATTAACTTTAATGTTTTCAAGTCGCTTATGAACTTCTTTCTCAGTTAACCAATTGTTCATTAATATGGAGGTTGTGGCTTCCTCCTGTGGCGCTACTATTGAACTTGATTCTTCCCTGGTAAACACAGAGGCAAAGAATTTGTTTAATACCTCTGCTTTTTCCTTATCTCCAATAATCTGCCTACCCATCTCACACTGAAAGGGTCCTATATTTTCTTTTCTCGTTTTTTTGTTATTAAGGTACTTAAAGAACTTTTTAGGGTTGACCTTACTTTCTAGTGCAATCCTTTTTTCATTATCCATTTTTGCTAATTTAATTGCCCTTTTGCAATTTTTGTTACATTCCTTATAATTCTGATACGATGTCTCTGTCCCTTCTGACTTAAAGAATCTAAACGCCTTCCTCTTCTTGTCCATTTCCTCCCCTACCTGTTTATTTAGCCACATTGGTTTTGACTTATTTCTTTAATACTTATTACCCAAGGGTATACACTGATAAGTGTGCTTTTCTAACAATGTTTTAAAGACTGCCCATTTATCTTCTACATTTTTCCCTGCAAAAACATCATCCCATTGTATTACTACTAGATTAGACCTCAGTTTATTAAAATCTGCCTTTCTAAAGTTTAAAGTCTTTGTTGAACCCAAGTAATCTGTTTTTTGATAATTTATTTCAAATGAGACCATGTTATGATCACTGTTACCCAAATGTTCCAGGACTTGAATATTTGTTATTACTTCTACATTGTTTGATATGACCAAATCCAGAACTGCCCCTCTCCTGGTTGGTTGGTTCCTCAATAATTTGGATCATATAATTATCTTTAAGCACCCAAAACCTGTTTCCTTTTGTTGTAACGCTAATCTCATTGCCCCAGTCTATGTCTGGATAATTAAAATCCCCCATTATGCAAACATGACCTAGTTTTGATGCCTTCTCCATTTGCAAATGTATTTTAGCTTCCTCAATCTCACAGATATTTGGTGGTTTATAGCATATTCCCTCAATCATTTTCTTTATACTTTTACCTCCACTGCTAATTTCTATCCACAAGGTCTCTACATTTTCATCATTCCCTTCATAGACATCATCCCTTATAATAGGTTTTAGATCTGATTTAACATATAGACATACTCCACCTCCCCTTCTATTTGTTCGATCCTTCCGAAAAAGAGAATACTCATGGAGGCCAAAAAGCACCATCTTAGACGAACTTCTGACGGGCAGCAATGTTCTTTTTAGAGAGCAGTGGTTTCCTCCTGGTTATCCTTCCATGAACAGCATTCTTGTTTAGTCTTTTTCTGATAGTTGAGTCATGAACACTCACATTAACCAAGGCGAGAGTGGCCTGCAGATCTTTGGATGTTACTCTGGGTTTCATGTGACTTCTTGGATGAGTTGCCGGTTTGTTCTTGGAGAGATTTTGGTAAGACGACTGCTCCTGGGTAGAGTGACTGTAGTCTTGAACTTTCTCCATTTGTCTAACAGTGGATTGATGGAGCCCCAAATCCTTGGAAATGGGTTTGTAACCCTTTCTAAACTTATGAGCATCAATAACTGCTTTTCTCAGTTCCTCAAGAGATTTCTTTTCATCGTAGCATGACGTGTTTCCACACACCTGTATGGTGGTGAAGACCAAACTCACAAAGTTTTTGATCTTTATTTAGGGTGGGCCCTAGAAAACTCAACCCTGAAGAACTACCTAATTATTTAAACACCCAATTCTAATTATCCCCTTTAATTTAGCTAATAAAACCAAGGTTTCACTTATTTTTCCACAAACCTTGACACTCTTAATCAGTAATAGTTTGTCTAATTCATACATCATTTTGTTTCAAAAGACATGGAATTGGTTAATATAAACTCTTTTTGAAATTTAAGAACATTTATTTGATTCAAGCAGGTTATCATGGAAAAACTATGACATTTCTGTCATTATCATTGGGGTTCACAAACTTGTTGTCGCCACTGTATATATGTCACGTGCTCACAGAGGTGTGACATTCATGACAAATGTGACGGACTTAGGGGAGATATTATTAATTTGAGGCACCATGCGGGGAGAAGAACATGATACCATGTCTAACACTGACTTGCTAATGGAACCATGACAAGTTGTACATTGGTAATGTCACTGCTTTTGAACAGGTGAAGTTGGTTGAAACTCTACTATCCGCTCCTAGTAACCTTGAGCAAATCACTGTGTGTATGTATTTCAGGCACCAAAAGTGCTTGGAAAACTATGTACAGTATGGTGTACAATTTCCAGCTATGTAGAAACATTATTATCAACCTACTTACCAAAAATAAGCCTTGGTGCCATTTGAATGTTTCTCCTATGCTTCTGGATTATACCAAGTCAGTGGCCTTCCATTTTGGTGAAACATCCATTCATAAATTCAGTTATCGATTTAGGTCTTAAGAGTTTGCTCTCTAAACATTACTTTTAAGGCCTTATATGCTCTGGAGGGGTCATTCAAGTCCATGGCAGTTTTCGTCCGATTGTGGTGCGATCATCATCAGCTTCAGACCATATTCATTAAGGCTCTTAGGCACAAATTCAAATGTTGGTACGAGTTAGCGGCCCTTGAATCTGCCTATTCAAAGCAATGGGAGGTTGTAAATGCTGGATCTGGTGCGCGAACCCATAATTGAGCTTGATTAATCTACTCCTTGGAGAAATAACTTCTAAGGATTAGCATGTGGCGAGTGAATACACCTGTGAATGCATTCAGACCTTTCAGATAGATGCTTGCCTCCTTCGTTTGGCCTCAGAGAGATCAATCCACCAGGTTTTCCATTTCTACAGTATATTGTGTGCTGGATGATATGCAAAACAGCAATTAGTGTAATGTTTAATTACAGATTCTATTAGCTAAAGGTGGATTAAAAGTGAATAAATCATGTCATACATTTTAAAATCCAGTTATAGCTACTGTAGTCTTTTAAGTAAATCTGATTGAGCATTACATTATCTGATTTGCACAAAATAATACATTGTAACCCTTAAAACCAAATGGCACTGAAGATGATCATTCCAAAAAAAGTAGTACTGACAAGCACTCTGAAAAATAAGATTTACTGGCAAACAACAACCAGGGGGGAATGATCTGGCTGAAGGGTTAATGCATTCACAACAATAACGTATTAGGAATCATACTTTCTGTTTCTGCAATAATAGCACAAACCCAGATTAGGGTGTTGAAGTCTCTAAAGCAATCCAGGATATTGATCCTAGTGACTACCAGAGTTACTAATCATAGACTACTTGTTTGTTTACTAGTTATCGTCCAGAATAAGCGAATACCATATATGGGTAAAACGACAACAGAAATAGAGACAAACGTGTTATTGTCAATTTACAAAATCTGATATACAGGTAAACACAAAAAAACTCTGTCATATCTTATCACTGCTGCAGAGGCCATATTACTTTTAAACGATCCAATAAGTTATTTCTAAATATTAAAGTTCACAGAATTATCAATACATTCATTACATACATAGTTCCTGAATTACAATACGCTCTACAATTATACTTCAGATACACACACAAAACCACCTCTGCAATGGATTACAGGGAGCACTATACGGATACAATGTTCTTCAACACAGCACCCATAAACGAGCGCGCGCTAAAAAGCACGTTATGCAATTACATCTGGGCTCATTGGGGCCAGGGGAGAAAAAACCTTGTGTATTTAAGTGCAATAAATGAAGCTTCTAATAGAAAGTGTAGCGAAATGTTAAATGTTTACTTGAAATGGAAACTAATTAAGCAGGAAACAATGTGAAAGCATATAACAGTCAGCATGTCCAATATACACCAACATCTCATGTTTACTTTACGTCAGGTTGGCAAACCATTCACAATTTTATAATTGCTCACGAAACTGTTAAAACACTCACAACAACAGTTTAAAGCACTTACAAAACTTTCTTTATTTTTTTTTTTATCATCAGGAGTCTAACGCTTTCTTCCACAATAGGGTGTCTTTATAAAGTGCTTCAGGCAAGGACAAGAGAAATGGTCTATGACCAAGGTATTTTAGCACATAAAAAAAAGAAAGTCAGTAGTAACTTACAGTAATAACTGTAAAAACAAGAGGTATAATGAAACATTATTATGGTTTATAGCTTGCATGGAGTGTTACGAGAAACAAAGATATATATTACAAAGATACAAACTATTCAACTTAATGATACATTTTTAGACTTAGTTTTAACATATTCAACAGGCAAAATACTTTAAAATAAATCTCAGCTAGAACTCTTCCTTCTTGCCACATTTTATTGTGAAAGCTTCCAGGCATATTTTTAGGAGAAACGATGACAGGTAATATCAGTCATATCGCCTAATAATGGAAACCATTATACACACACGCACACACACGCACGCACGCACATGCACGCACACACACACACACACACACACGTACATACGTCTAGAGGAATAGCGGGCAATAGAAACTTCTAATTGGTATAAAAAGAATGGGTTCAAATTGTGCACCCACAATTGATAAGTGTCCAATGGTAAAGTAAAGTATGGGGTCTGTCTGTTCTATCAGTGCAGCACTCTATTTGCACTGGTTCTCTACTCTCACGAGGGGTCCTAGCTGGCGTGTCAGCGTCAGGCAGCAGCTCCCGTCCGGTTTCTGGAGTCTTGGGATGATGACATCACTACCCCCTCCCCCTCCCCTCAATATGACACTCTCCCCCTCCCCTAAATCACACCCTCTCCCCCTCCTCTCAATATGACTCTCTCCCCCTCCCCTCAATATGACACTCTCCCCCTCCCCTCAATATGACACACTCTCCCCCTCCCCTCAATATGACACTCTTCCCCTCCCCTCAATATGGCACTCTCTCCCCCTCCCCTCAATATGACACTCTCTCTCCCTCCCCTCAATATGACACTCTCTCTCCCTCCCCTCAATATGACACACTCTCTCTCTCCCTCCCCTCAATATGACACTCTCTCTCTCCCTCCCCTCAATATGACACTCTCTCCCTCTCCTCAATATGACACACTCCCCCTCCCCTCAATATGACACTCTCCCCCTCCCCTCAATATGACACACTCTCCTCAATATGACACTCTCTCTCTCCCTCCCCTCAATATGACACTCTCTCTCTCTCCCTCCCCTCAATATGACACTCTCTCTCCCCTCAATATGACACTCTCTCTCTCCCCTCAATATGACACTCTCTCTCTCCCTCCCCTCAATATGACACTCTCTCCCCCTCCTCTCAATATGACACTCTCTCTCTCTCTCTCCCTCCCCTCAATATGACACTCTCTCTCTCCCTCCCCTCAATATGACACTCTCTCTCTCCCTCCCCTCAATATGACACTCTCTCCCCCTCCTCTCAATATGACACTCTCTCTCCCCCTCCTCTCAATATGACACTCTCTCTCCCCCTCCCCTCAATATGACTCTCTCTCCTCAATATGACACTCTCTCTCTCCCTCTCTTCAATATGACACTCTCCCCCTCCCCTAAATGACACTCTCTCCCCCTCCTCTCAAAATGACACTCTTTCCCTCTCTCCTCAATATGACTCTCTCCCCCCCTGCAACTCACATCACTTCCCCCCCTGCACCTCACATCACTTCCCCCCCCTGCACCTCACATGTCAGCAGCCCCCCCCCTCACATGCCAGCAGCCCACCCACCCCTCACATGCCAGCAGCCCACCCACCCCTCACATGCCAGCAGCCCACCCACCCCTCACATGTCAGCAGCCCACCCCCCCTCACATGTCAGCAGCCCACCCCCCCTCACATGTCAGCAGCCCACCCCCCCCTCACATGTCAGCAGCCCACCCCCCCTCACATGTCAGCAGCCCACCCCCCTCACATGTCAGCAGCCCACCCCCCTCACATGTCAACAGCCCACCCCCCTCACATGTCAGCAGCCCACCCCCCTCCCATGTCAGCAGCCCACCCCCCCTCACATATCAGCAGCCCACCCCCCTCACATGTCAGCAGCCCACCCCCCCTCACATGTCAGCAGCCCACTACCCCTCACATGTCAGCACCCCCCCTCACATGTCAGCAGCCCACCCCCCACCTCTGCACCAGCTCGTTTTTCACACACCCCCACCAGCCCATTTTTCACACCCCCCCACCTCTGCACCAGCCCGTTTTTCACACACCCCCACCTCTGCACCAGCCCGTTTTTCACACCCACCCCCCACCAGCCCGTTTTTTTCTCTCTCTCTCACACACACACACCTCTACCTCTTTTAGATCAGCACATCCTCTCTCCCCGGTACTAAGCCCCGCCCCCGGCATGCTCTGACCTCCCCGGCATCCTCCTCATGCTGCTTCTGCCCCCGCGCACTGCAAAACCCGGGGGCGGTGGAGGAGGGGAGGGGGATGAATCGCCGCCATTTTTTTAAACTTTTAAAATATATATATATATTTTTATTTTATTTATTTAATTAATTAACTGGCGCCCGGCCGAAGTCACTGCGGGCCACACAGAGAGGCCAGGCGGGCCGCATGTTGTGCAGCCCTGTCTTAGGGCTTTGCATTGCTCATTTTCAAGGAGCATTGATTATCTAACAGAATAAAAATGGAATAACTCTGATTTTTACACATCTTAAATCCACATTTGGTATATTCTCCTTTCAATTGCTTCATTTACATTCTATAAAAATACCCGGTAAAATAACAAACACTACTTCATGGTCCACATGGAGTGGGCTACAATATAATTATTATTAAGGGAGAACTTCATTCCAGACTCGGGGGGCCAAAAGCAACGAAATGGGAAGTTAGACAAAGGCCATTTTGCCGCGACCAAATTGCCACGGCGCACCGCTGCCAGGACAACTCACCTCCGATCACCGCGTTGCTTTCCGTTATTTTTAGAAGTCCACGGAGGATCTCCCCAGCAGCAGGGCACATTTCCCCAGCCGTGGCTGCTCCACCAGCATGTGTGAAGGCCGTGCATGGGCCTAGCCAGGACACATTTTTCGGCGGCTGGGAAAATGTGCCCGGTGGCTGGCGAGGTCCTCCGAGGATGATTAAAAACGGCAAATGTCGAAGGCGGTGAGGTGACCATTGGGGCGAGGTTACCGGAGCCGAGTTATCCTGGTAGCGGTGGTGCGCCAGTGGCCATTTGGTCGCGGCCAAATGTCCTAAACCGCATAAACAGAATAGCTATAAAGGAGCTTTATGGCTTACCACTGATGGGCAAATGTATCAAAGTTAGGCCTGCGAACCTTCTTACAAACTTCCCTATTTCTTCAAAACCCCACAAATGTCCGTTCAAACCTTTTCTTATTTTGCTTTCACTTAGTCAAATTTGTGAATAAGGTCATAGGGGTCCATATTAAAATGGATTAGAAGTAAACAGTGTCACACTGTGCTCATTTGCATGTCATTACCCAGAATCCCAGGCTGCAATGGAAGTATTGTCTGCTAACAGATAATGGGGAAAGACAGGGTAGCAGACCTGTCTGAGACATGCAAATGCTCCACAAGTGATATTTTTATTTACTGTACAGTTCTGTACTGTAGAGGGTTTTTGTCACTTTGTTTTTTTACCCACCATAACTTTTTAAATGTCTGGTTAAACCCACGTACTAGCTTCACGTTGCATAGCCAGCAACCTACCTCGCACTGATGAAATCCAAAAGATTGAAACCGCTATCTGTGAGTAGGGTTACTGGCTATGCACTTTTTTAACCGAGGTTGTGCTGGAAAGCTGTGTAATACAGTAGGCATAAGCTCATAGGCACCCATGTTAAAACGGATAAACGCGGGTTCATCTCTGGAGACCATCCCTGCCTCGTACGTATTTAAACTAAAAAGGGGGGCCAATGGAAACTTCTCCTTTACCCAGGGCGAGGATACTCCAGGGCGAGGGTTCGCTGATGTTAGTGGGTTACATCAGTGGGAAGTTTTCGTTTTTTTAGTTTGAGCGTATTTGCCATTTTTAAATTTAATATCTCAAAAAAATATTTTTTTTTTCAATACTGTACTCAAGCCCTTGCCATTTTTGTCAAGTTTTTCAGTTCATTGCATTAAAACAAGGTCAAATGATCGATGCACAAGATAATATTCATATCGCTCATGTGACTTGCATATTTTTATTTTTTCTGCTGTTTTTCTTTACTGACAGTGCTGTAATTGTAAAGAAAAAAAACGTTTTCGGCCAAAGGACGGGAAATAATTGGGGCCTTGTTCAAACACCAATAATGCAATTCACTTCAATTTTAGTGACTCTTTACAGCTGTCATGTACGACACACCTGTGTCATGAGCATGTGACCTGCATACGGGACCAGGGTTAATACACAGCTTTCAAGCTGGCTCATTTTTCACCTTTGCAAAGGTCCCTAATGAACAATATCTCCCCCAATCCATCTTAATATACCATCTGTCACGAACAGCGCACAAGTGAGCACGTGACTTCGATATGCAACCAGGGTTAATAAACACGGCTACGCTAGTCAGCTCACCTTTCTCCTGTGCAAGGCACTTTCAATTAGTTAATATTAACCCCTTACTCAATTGCAATCATATCTATAGGATGTCACTTCCAATCATGCAAAATATGTAAATTAATATATCTGCCAGGGTCTCAGGTACCTGTTTATTAAAGAAAAAAAACTATGCACTTCACACGAACAAATATTTGTCGCAAAATGTGTCCGAAAATGTAAATTACTCTACAGAAATTGCAACTGTTCATTCAGAGCCCCAAAGCATTACTTATTAAATAATTAACATATATAAAAATACAGTGCTTCAGATTACAGAAAAAGATAATTACAAGAACATACAATTACAGTCGATGCATAACAGTTTCTTAATATAACAGGAAAAAAATATAAAACTGAAATCCTTATATAGTACGTTACCATAAATGTCATAGGTTTCCCCCCAGAGGTCACAGGTGTAGAAATATGAAAATTCATGTGTTTGATCCTAAACATATCTGTTGAATTCTGATTTCATAATACCTTGCTAAGATTTATGTATTATTTATTTCCTGTTGAAACCACATAAGTCCACCTGTCGTAAATCAGCTGTAGGTTTAAACCCTGCTCTAACAAACGTTTCAAATCTTGACAATATATAACCGCTTATAACTTAATTTCCCCAATACTTAGACAGATGTGAGTAATATCAATAGATTCAGGTGATTATTACGGATATAACCAGTCTAATTTTGACTACATTTGAGTGACAAATGGATGTCTGTCCTTGGAATCTTACTCATGTTGTGTGTGGTTTCATTGCATGCATGTTTTTGCAATGATTACAGATATCTGAACATTATACTCTAGCGTAGAGGTAATCACTGGATATCCACATTTTTTATAAATTCCAAACAAAACAAAATTCCCTCTGGTTGAATACTTTCTAAGCCACGCCCCCGGAACCTTGCAGAACCCTCCAGAGAATGATTTGAAAGCACATCTAAAGGATCCTGTTTATAAAGATGTCGAGAGCCATATTTTAATCCCATCCCTAACAAAACAACTGCCCTTATCTCATCAGGCTCATACAGTACAACAACCTTTGTACTTTTAGTGGGCCATACATGATAACCTACCAATTAAGTCCTCTTTGAAGCTCTGGACAGACCCAGGAAGTCTTGAACTGTCATAAACCCAATATATTGTGTATAAAAAAAAAACCAATAACCACATTAACCCATGAAGCACCAGATTGATTAAAATACATACTATTCCCCACCATTTTGATTACAACGGTCCTTTATTTGAGGCGGCGCCACAATTTCTTCCTGTAGGTGGTACTGTATATATGACCAGTACATATTTCCGTGTATGGTAACATTTCACTGAGTGGGTATATACAAATTGCTTTTGAGAAATAATAAAAAGCCATTTCTTTATTTCAAAGTCACTGCAAATGCTGAAAAATACATAAAAAATATCTGATGGCCTTATATAGTGCTTCAGATATTTTAATTTACGAATGAATTCCTTTCAGAGCAATCCAAAAAAATGTAAGGGTTCTCACAAAGAAACAGTGCTACGTGTAATTAAATTGTCTGTGTCAAGCTATCGCTAAGCCATTTCATTGCCATCTATTTTTTTCAAGTGGTATCTAATCTGCCATCAGTAACAAGTGAAAACCAGTGAGGCATACATCAGGCAAAATAAATTAATTTAACATAGATTAAGATATGCCGATTACATTCTATTATGAATGCCTGATACAAACCAAATAGGAAGCACGGCATGCTTTGTTTATTCTACATACCCGGCAATGTGTTGAAATGGAACTTAAATGATGATCTATGGAAAGCTTCTATGTACACTGCAAATTGCTGAATCTGCGAGAATTTGTTAACTTCTGGAGGTCGCCATGGATTCAACTATGATTAATAAGTCGTCGTCCCCCCCTCTCTTTATTTTTTTTTTTTTTTTTTACAAGTGTTTGAAATAATTACTTGCTCAAGAATGTTAAAATATGTACTTCTATTCTTATATCACATAATTCCTATGGTGACAACTGTTAAACTCTGTCACAAGTGTCTGAAATACAATGATTTGCAATGTTGCTGGTACTTATAGCAATTTAGGAGTTAAAAGATTTCTTAAATGGCAGCAACCATTTTTTTTCATGTATGTCAGAGCTACTTGTATCATAGTGTGATGTCACTGTGTGATCAGGAAGTTCTGGTGCAGCCTGAATCCCATCTCCTCATAACTTTATTGGTTGTCTGATAAGAACAGTGGGAATAAGGGTAATGAAAACACAATCCACTAACACTTCCTCATACAGAGAGGGTCCTTAGAAATTCAACTGGCGAACTAAGTGGGATTGCACATCCAAACGGGGCTCAAGGACATAAGACACCACCATGCAAATCTCTGCACAAAAAATCATCTAAACCTGTTCAACATTAAGATAGCAAACACTACGGCTGTATAAACAGAGATAGGTAAAACAAACATTTCTGGCATATGGATACTCTACAGAACGTGGAGGGTGTATATTTATCATTTATTTCAACTTTTTTTTAACACGCTGCCCAACAAGAAGCTCAGTACTATAGCGCGTGTAGGAGCTTAGGGAGCACACCCATCGGGGCAGGAATACCAGCGGCCGCAGGAAAGCGAACTGCCAGGGCATTAGGATCTGTTTGGCAGGCTTTGTTTAAAAAGGAAGGTTTTTAATTCCTTTCTGATTTCTTAAACCAGCAGGGAGCTTATTCCATAGTCTTCGGGCCGTTTTTGTGAAAGCGCTCCCACCAGCTTTATTGACCTTAAACCGAGACCCAATCAGTTGAGGGGCGATGGCAGATCTGAGAGCCCGATTAGGGGGGGGTCTGATCAGACAGCTCTGGAGGTAAGGGGGGGGGGGGGGGGCAAGTCCATGAGTAGCTTTAAAGGCAAGGGTCGGGATCTTAAAATGAACCCTTTGCTCTACCGGGAGACCGCCTTGAGAAATATATTGTGTTTATATAGTCATACATTGTATGCAGCGCATTACAAAATTACAATACAGGGAACAAAGAAAAAACTATGGGGATTAAAGATAGTTCTATTTCCGACAAGAAAAATTAGCTATAAAGAGCTACTTGTGTACAGAAACACTCGGCACCAGTAAACAAAGAATCATGTTTATTTTCAAGCAAATTAAAATTCCCCCCACTTACACAGAAATTCCCTTCACATTCTTAACTTGGACAGATTAAAATTGATTGGTATTCTTTAATTAGGGATTTGAGCAATATTGTCAATGCAGATGCACCAATGTAAAAACACAGCACTTCTTGCATTTCAGCTGCTAGCATGCTGTATTGAAATCATTGTTGCTTTAATATGTCAACCAGAATGATGGATATTATTTTTTATTCAAATTAGCCTCTATCGAAGTGATCTATTTTAAAAAGCAATGCAGTGCACAATCAAGACCTTTGTCACATTTGTCATTATGATGAACAAGAATGACTCTGGCACCCGAGTCATCTTTAAACAAGCTACCTAAATTACCCTCTGATAACATGCCTGAATACATTTATTAACATATGCACTAAATCCATCAAACTGGATAGCAGAAACGGAGCAAGAATAGGTGAACATACAGTATACATTTGTAAATGTGATCTCAAGTAGGTAACAACACGTACTGTATACTGCAAGTTACAGTACTTACGCAGTGAAAGAATGAAACAGTGAAGAGATTAAAAGCTCAGCCTATTGAAAACTGTGGCAATAATGTGCCAATAATGAACTCATAAACCAGCTATAGTCAAACAGCTATACATACACACACAGTGGTCGACAAATCACCAAAAAATCTACTCGCCGAACAAAAAAATCTACTCGCCACCTAGTACCACACGTGTGCTGCTTGGGCCAATAGGAGCTCGCCACGATGTTAAATCCACTCGCCCGGGGCGAGCAAATGTATAGGTTTGTCGAACACTGTATATATATATATACACACACACACACACATACACACACACCAACAACAACAAAAATACACACGACTGCAGTAGTAGGCACTCATCAAGTATATACAAACAGAATTGAAGTCCCTTATCTTGTTATGTGTGTCACATGGACAGCCGTAGTCTACCTACTGTATACAAAGAAAAATAAAATATACGTACGTACCACTTCTCTTCAGTTAAAAACAAATATTTTCTTCATGCAATACAAACTAGCGTTCTTAGTGGGCAACCCTATTCATATTAAAGTAATAATACAAACATGTAAGCAACAGCCAATAGTACACTAAAAAGTCCACAATCCGAACCGGAATAACACTGTACATCAAAAGTCTCAAGGTTTTCAGATGCTGCTTCTATGTAGTGAGGGGTTCTTCCTTCCACCTCCATGAATTGAAAATAGCTGCAACGATAAGAAGAGCAAACACGGCGTTTTATGGTGATGTACGTTTTAATAAATGTAAAACCATATGCAAAATCTCCACACTAGACAACCACACAAACCAGCGTCTTTGTAAGTAGTGTATGCACAAAGTAGAGATAACCTGGCTCCTCAGTATCTCCGTGTCCGATCGTGGTCAGCTCACCCTCCATCAATGGCTTGCCTTACTATCACTATTTGACATGGTCATTAGTTTTTGTCCACGCTGTTATGTATTTTTAGTGAATCTAATTGTTTTATGTTTTTAGATGTATCAATGTTGTTATTAGCAATTGTAGTTTGAGTAGAGTATTGCTACTTAAAGCAGAAATACTACATTCCCCCCTTTTTCTATGTAAAGCATATGACCCTGTATAATTCTACAGCCTTAATTAAGTTGGCAATCGTGTGGTGCTCCTGTTATAAATCTGTAAAGATCCTAAATTTGTGCGTTATGAAATGGCTGCAGCTGATATGTAACATTATATTACTAAGTGTAACATATTATTGTTACAGCTTTCAGAGTAATAGACAGTCTGCTGTTTGGAAAACAACAGATCTGTTTGTGATACTTTGTTGACAAAGGGCAGAGCTAAAAAATGCTTGCATCAGAGCCTGTTTCAAAAGAGGAAGTGGATATTACTTTCTAAATGGTTGCTGAAGCAACCAAAGGATGAGTTTTAAAAAAAAAAATGCAGACAGTATTATCTAATACTATAGAACTGATATATTAAAAAAACCAAAAAACACGTTTTGCTGTTTTAAGATTGTGGTTATCTTGAGTGGAGCTATATAGGGAGTTCCAGTACAGGTTTAAATACTGTATGCCCATTAAAGATTAAGACAATCTATACCTGGGACGGACCAATACCACCACTAGACTACCCCTGACAAAGCAGATGAACGATTTGCGAAACATGCATTGGGTTATTGGTCAACTGGAGCATCTGTAGCCTGTATGATGTCACCAAGACATTCTACTCAGAAGATCTGAGGCTGAGCTTCATGTAGAGGCAAGCCACTGATCAATGGTGGGCTGAACACTATCGGGAGGCGGAGGGACCGAGGAGCCAGGTTCTCTCTACTTTCTAAGTATGCACAAAGATGCTGGTTTGTGAGTGTCCAGTGTGGAGATTTTGCATATGGTTTTAAATTTATTAAAACGTACTTCACCACAAGAGGTCTTGTTTGCGCTTCTTATCGTTGCAGATACACACACCAATTTTTTTTATGTTTTATCTTTGAAATACATTAATATATATGTTTTTTCATTTATTATATATAATTAAAATTCATCCAATATCCTGATGGATGAGATATATATATATATATCTCATCCATCAGTGTAACACTTTCAGAAAATCAATTGACAAAAACAAAACACCTCTTGTAAATATTTAGCAAAACTTTCAGATGCCCATTACCTTGCTGTTTGATTAGTATCATATTTGATTGATCATGTAATTTACAACATTGGAAGGTTGAACTACATTGCGTTTCATCATTAACCCCCAGAGCTCACCATGACATAGCGGCAATATCATAAGAGTTGGCACCCTGGTGTCCACATCACATTTCTCAAACGTCATGGACCGTTTGCTTGTTTCCATGGATGGTAACAGCTGCAACGCTCAGCGAGCTGTAGTCAGTGGAAGGATCGGGCCATGTGACTGCGACATTAGTGATTACATGAACATAGAACCTGAATATCCACAGCTTTGGCACTGTGACACCCACAGGGTTAATGAATGACTACTGTCCTTGGGAAGCAACAAAGAACATAGAAAATACGAGTATTCAGAAGACTCCCGGAAGGTGTATGTTCCATGTCTTCATCTTTGCTACACAGATATCATCTGTTGTAAATGAATAGGTAAAAATAAAAAAGTAATTTACGTCTACCCTGTCAGCTGTAAGGCATCCAGCTCAAGAGAACAGACGTGTGATATGTTATTTTGTCACCTTTTAGTGCATGGCTGCTTCTGAATGTACATTTAAAAAAATTCAATCTGAGCAACAGTCTTTTTTATTAATGGCAACAACTCTTTCATCCTCTATTTAAGATCACACTGGGTGTGTGTTTGTGTGTTTGTGTGTGTGTGTGTGTGTGTGTGTGTATGTATGTATATATATATATATATATATATATATATAATATATAATATATATATATATTATATATATATATATATACACACATATACATACATACTACACACACTAATGGCAACCATTCTTTCAACCTCTATTTTAGATCACAGTGTCTGTCTGTCTGTCTGTCTGTGTCTCTCTCTCTATATATATATATCTATATATATATATATAGTCATTGGTATGGAGATTTGCACTCACGTTTATCAGAAGGCAGATGCTTGTCCCATAGTGAAAGTACTGTATAGACATGTAGTAACCAGGGAAATCCTGATAACAGAAGACAGCACACCGCAATAGTAGGGCCCTGTGTTCACAATACACATTTTTTTGGACTACTATTGCGGTGTGCTGTCTTCTGTTATCAGGATTTCTTTGGTTACTAAATGTCTATATATACAGTGTTCGACAATCCTATACATTTACACGACCGTGGCGGGTGGATTTAACCTCCGGGCGAGTAAATATTGGCCCAAGCAGCACACGTGTTTGTTTTTTTAAATTTCTCTGCTCGCGCTCAAATTTCCCTGCTCGCGCTCAAATTTCCCTGTTCGCGCTCAAATTTCCCTGCTCGTGCTGAAAAAAAACAAAAAAACTCCCCCTACTTGACAGCTGATTGGCGCGCGCTCCCAGGCTTTGTGGGCGCGCGGCCAGGCTCTATATGAGCCCGCCCCCAACGAGCAGCCAATCTTTTCCCATGGAGGACACAGTAAGTATTATCTGTGCCTTCCCCCTGTCCCCGGCGCTCCCTCTGCCCGAAGTTATGGAGGTAGTAGCGGGGGAGTTTTCCTGTCCCCGCTTCCCCGTGGGGCCGGAAGATTGTAGCGGGGATGTCCCCTCAGGTCCCCGCTTCACCCCGATCCCCGTGTCAGCCCGCGGGGCCAGGAGATTGGAGCGGGGATGTCCCCTCAGGTCCCCGTTTCACCCCGATCCCCGTGTCAGCCCGCGGGGCCGGGAGATTGGAGCGGGAGGGGGGGGAGCGGGGTGGTGGTGCTGGTCGCGGCCTTTCCTCTCTTCCGACCCCCCCCGTGTGTAGAGTGAGAGAGTGTGTGTGTATGTATGTATGTGTATATGGGAGTGTGTGTGTGTGTGTGTATATGGGAGTGTGCGTGTGTGTGTATATGGGGGAGTGTGTGTGTGTGTATATGGCGGTGTGTGTGTGTGTGTATATGGGGGAGTGTGTGTGTGTGTGTATATGGGGGAGTGTGTGTGTGTGTGTGTGTGTATATGGGGGAGTGTGTGTGTGTGTGTGTGTGTATATGGGTGTGTGTGTGTGTATATGGGTGTGTGTGTGTGTGTGTATATGGGAGTTTGTGTGTGTATATGGGGGAGTGTGTGTGTGTGTGTGTGTGTGTGTATATGGGGGAGTGTGTGTGTGTGTATATGGGGGAGTGTGTGTGTGTGTATATGGGGGAGTGTGTATGTGTGTATATGGGGGAGTGTGTGTGTGTGTGTATATGGGGGAGTGTGTGTGTGTATATGGGGGAGTGTGTGTGTGTGTATATGGGGGAGTGTGTGTGTGTGTAGGACACCAGAGGTAACCCCCAATCAGTCACCCCCCCACCTAGTCAGTCAAAGTCACCCAGTCAGTCAAAGTCACCCAGTCAGTCACCATCTCCCCACCCAGTTCCTCCCCACCCAGTTCCCCCCCATCAGTCAGTCCCCCCCCTATCTCCTCCCTGTCTCTCCCCCCGCCCTGTCTCTCGCCCACACTCTCTCTCTGTCTCTCACCCACACTCTCTCTCTGTCTCTCACCCACACTCTCTCTCTGTCTCTCACCCACACTCTCTCTCTCTGTCTCTCACCCACACTCTCTCTCTCTGTCTCTCACCCACACTCTCTCTCTCTGTCTCTCACCCACACTCTCTCTCTCTGTCTCTCACCCACACTCTCTCTCTCTCTGTCTCTCACCCACACTCTCTCTCTGTCTCTCACCCACACTCTCTCTCTGTCTCTCACCCACACTCTCTCTCTGTCTCTCACCCACACTCTCTCTCTGTCTCTCACCCACTCTCTCTCTCTGTCTCACACCCACTCTCTCTCTCTGTCTCACACCCACTCTCTCTCTCTGTCTCACACTCTCTCTCTGTCTCACACTCTCTCTCTGTCTCACACTCTCTCTCTGTCTCACACTCTCTCTCTGTCTCACACTCTCTCTCTGTCTCACACTCTCTCTCTGTCTCACACTCTCTCTCTGTCTCACACTCTCGATCTGGATATCTTATTTACCCTGTATATCTTAACTGCCCTATACTACACCGACATAATTTATACTGCTTTCTTCCAGATCTGACTCAAGCTTTGTCAGGAATCGGCGTTCTCCTCGCTCCCCACACAGAGCACTCCCTCCCCGCAGGGAGCCCCTGGACACACAAAACAATCCTGCCTTACCGGCCTCCACGGCTCCTCGCCCCTGCCGCCGTCGCGGGATTACTTCCATCGGCGATTCCTCTGCTCAACGCCGGGCGCGCCCACGCCCTCCTGCACGCACACCTGCACCATCCACTGGCTCGGTTCACACGCGTACACGAGTTACGGAGCACGCTCAGTCTGCACACTCTTAATCCCGTCTCCCGGACCTCAGGCTCCGCCCCCGCACACTGCACGGGCATACTCAGGTTACTAACAAGACTCACCTGGCCTGTTATGCCTGCACCAATCTGCAGTGTCTCCCTGTAGCTCTTCCTGTCCCGACTCCGTTCCTAATTGGACCTTCCTGCTTTATCTAGCTCCTCTCTGCTCTCAGTCTTTGCTCGACATAGTCTCTGTATGGAAGTACTTCTGGATACTCTCAGTGTTTTCACAGATTCTGACGCAGCTCGTACGACTACCCCCTCTGGCTCTCGATCTCGGCACTCCTTGGACAACGCTCACTCTGGTAACCCCTTGAACACGGCTTGGACTACGACCTATCTCCACTCTCCACTCCCTGACTTCGGCAAGGCATCATTCACTCTATCTCTACAACTGGTACCGGCAAGTATTGTCTACCTTACTACACCTGGCCTGGCAACGCTTCATACCACACTCCGGAACACGCTCCCTTTGCTGCGGGTGCGTGTATTACCACTTCCCCCTTCAGCTCAGGGGACGGGTCTGGTCTGCGGGCAGCACCGGCGTAACAAGCTTCACACGGAAGACATCGGAACCCCCCCTAACCCAGAAGACATTGCGGGAATGCGGGTACCTGGACATTGAGGGACTGCGGATCAGGTAAGATCCCAGGCGAGATTGCTGCTTTAGATATTGTGAAGCGGGGACGTCCAGACACTGGTTAAGGTGTTCAGGAAACTAGTCACTCTCATCTGGCTTTTATTTCTAGATCCAACATTCACACACACACACACACACACACACACACACACACACACACACACACACACACACACACACACACACACACACACACACACACACACACACACACACACACACACACGTAACAAGGACTAATTGTAGATTAATGTAATACAATAAATACATTTGTCAAAAACGAATGTTATGACTAGGAATTTATTAAATGTATTTTATTTATAAATTTTATTTTAAAGCGGGGTTGGGGGCGGGACTAGGGTTGGGGGGCGGGACTAGAGGTGGGGTTGGGGGCGGGACTAGGTGGCGAGTAGATTTTTGGGTTGGGCGAGTAGATTTTTGGGTGATTTGTCGAACACTGTATATATATATATATATATATATATATATATATATATATATATAAATCAAAATCAAACATACATACACACATACAGCTTTTTTTTGTGATGGTGCTGTTCGGTACTCAGTATCGCCACCTCTCTTTCCCTGCTGCTTAGTTATTTCCCTGCTTGCAGCCAATTCCCCCCCCCCCCCCTCCCGTCCCCCACATGGGCTCAGCACTTCACAGCAGACAGACTCAAGCAGTCCTATTGTGAGGATTCGGGGATTGCGTCCCTTGCTGCGCGGTTCCTCCTCTCTACATAACAGTACTGCAGCGGCTGCTGCCTCCGATCTGCCCCCCGCTGGTGCGCGCACCCCCGCTGTTTACAGAGCGCGTGCGCACCCGCTCCTCTTCTACCAGGTCACAGACCTTAGCTCTGCCCCCTTGGTCACGCTGCGCCTCCGCTGCGCGCACGCGTGACGTCGCGCATCGAGCCCCAGCTGCGAGTCAAGATTGCTGTTAGCCCTTGTCTCCTGCAGCCTATCCTTGGCATCTGCAGAGGCTCCGCCTCCACTCTGCCCCCTCTCCTACTGGTTCCTGTCTCCTATAAGAAACTGGCTCTTCCTGTCATACTTTGCTGAACATAACCTTGTGTAGCCTTTGCGTGTGCCTGTCTTGTCCAGCCCAGCCTTGTCTTAACCTCTCGTGTACCGACCTGGCTTTGCATTTGGATTCTCTCTGGCTCTTGACCCCTGGCTTACGGATAACGACTACGAGTACCTCTCCAACCCCAGACCACAGGCTTACGGACTTCAACTACGAGTACCTCTCCAACCCTCGGACCCCGGCAAGTATTGTATTAACCCTTTCTACATACCCAGACCCAGCAACGCTACAAACCACCTTCTGGACTCGCCCCCGCTACTGTGGGGGTGTGGCACAGTCCTTCCCACCTCAGTGCCGGGGTCAAGTCTTGTTTGTGGACTCGCGCAAGCGTTACACCTATCCCCTACCCCCAGGTAACATTCTTAGAGGGTGTGTGTGTGTGTGTACTGGGGGGTTAGGGGGGGTGGCTATTGTGTTTTGGGTGGGGCTTAGTGTATATTGGGGAGGTTATTGAGTTTGGGGGGGAGAGGTGGGGTGGGTCTGCGTAATGGGGGTATAAGAGAAAAAAGGGGGAGGGTGAGATGGGGGGGGGGGGGGGGGGGGACAAGCAAAGCTGCCGAAACGGGGGTGGGGGGGGTGTGAAAGGGGCCTCGAGTACTGACATTTTTTTTAAAGTACATTTAAAAATGGCAGAAGGTGTAGAGGTACAGTAGCTAGCTGCGAGTCGACAAGAGATGAGTTGTCCTGGCAGCACATTGCCACTGGTGATTTGATTGCGGCCAAGGGGCATTGCAAAATGTCCTAGACCAGGGCACACTGTATGGACTGTGTCACTTTAGTACTGAAAAGTGTGCAAGGTTACAAACACCAATGGCTGACATTAGGAGATTCAATACAATGAACAGCAAGTGTTGCCTAAAACAATCGGCTGGTAGTGTTCTAAGGCTGGCTTCAGATATGGAAATCTCCACACCATTACATTAGAGTAGGTCTGACTTGTTCACTCACCACACTGGGCAACCTGAGTCTGGAGCTACATAGGGCTTTGGCAACGTTCTCAGCTGAAAAGCGCTTTGTTTGATTTATATTTAAAAGTAAGGAAGATCTAGTGGCACTCCAGATTGCAAACCTGAACACAAGTTTAAAACTCATGATCACTCTAGAGCAGGGATGGCGAACCATTGGCAGCGCACCACGCCAGGGAAAATTGTTTGGCACACCCACGTTTGAGATTGTAAATACGGCAACCGACAATAGATAAGTCATAACACCATTGGGGTGAGTTGACATCACTGCTTTCTATTGATGAACCCATGGCCATATTTGTCGTTTTCCTTCTGTCAAAACTGGCACAAAAAAATACAAATATCATGGAAACAGAGGGGACTCCACAATTCAGGTGAGCTTAAATTTAAGGGAAAAAAAATTCCCAGGAGGGATTGCCGCTTTATTATTCATTAGTGTATACTGATCTTCAGAATAAGAGTATGTTTAGGAAAATGACTTGCCTTGCAACCCTTTTACTAATAATTCTAGCAATTTTTTTAATTTAAAATAAGATCATTCAAGTGCATAGAAGCAGTCATTTTAATATAACAACTTTTAGAAGATTACTTTGTTTCCCATACATTATCTTTCATTTTTCACTCTAATTGCACAGTTGCATACATGTACAGGTCAAATCGTGACAGCTACAAAACAGTGCGCAAACTGGGGGGTGCGGCAGTTACAGAGGTCCCGTGCTCTCCCCCCGGGCATTTAAATTAAATGCCGGGGGACCGCGCGAGGCCTCTATAATACACTTACCTTCCAGCGACTCGTTGTCCTGGTAACCCGGCGTCAAATGACGCCGCGGGTCACGTGATGTCACATAACCATGGCAACGTGACGTCACATGACTGCGCGTCACTTGACATCGGGGTCGAGCGGGAGCGGGGGTGGGGCGTCCGAGGAGAGCAGGCAGGGGTGCGCACGGGTAAAAAGTTTGCGCACCCCTGTGTTATCCTATCTCTGTGATATGGACGATCTATTGTTTTGCCTGATATGCTGAGGTAAAGCGAGCTGGATTTTAGCCAAGTCTGGTGTCCAGCCTCTGGTTACACCGCTGTGTATTTCTTTCCCATATGACCATCAGAATAATTTAACTCTTTATCTTGCTTCGTAGAACCCTAGGGTCTTTGAAATAGAACAACAAAATATGTTTTGCTTTTACTAATCACCCATTTTACAGCCTTGGTGTGGCCCTTGGACTGTCTCCTCCTGTTAATTCCAGTGCAATTCTTTCACACTGAAATCCACTTGAAAGCTATGGTAATGTAAACATACATAGTACAGGCTTTCTAAATACTTAAGAATCATTTTGCTTCAATATTTTTTTAAGTCTTTAAATGTATTTAACATTACAACAATATTAGCATGGTGTTTCTACTTTCATTTTTGGGGGATCTAGCTCCTTTGCAAAAGTAGTTGAAGAGCCCTGCCCTAAAAGAAGTGATATGTTGCCATTAAATGTATCTACTGTAAACTACAAAACAAGCATGCTACATTGGATATAAAATGAAATATACCTAAGCATATTCACTTTATTGCAAGTCGATTATTTATTGCTAAGAGGGAACAGGGCTTTAAATGAGACAGACGAGGCTCCCTGGTAATCAGTAGCTAAAACGCCAACACAAAGAAAACTGCAAAAATAAATCTACTTACCCTTCACCTCCAACCTTGGTTATCTTTAGTCGGAAGTCCACTGAATTCATGTTAGGTGGCTTCCATTTCAAAATGTCATTACATCGACCAGGCTTGTATCTCTATAACAGATTAAGAGGCAGGAGCATTGAAAAACAACAGTGCCATTGCAATATAAAGTCTGACCTGTGCATGCTGGATGACTATCAAACAGACTAAAATGCGGTGTATTTTGAGAATAAACTTGCTAAAACATGTCGTTTTGGCATATTTCTGTGTGTGTGTTTGTTTGCTCACAGTGCAAGGTTAAACAGTACAGCTTGTGTTGCTGAAGTGTTTGAAGATGCCCCAAAAACAGAACACTGAATATTTATTTTAAACAGTAATGCCCTCTTCTGATTAAGGATCTGAGTAAGGAGGGCTAGGGAATCTTAAATGAATAATTTATTCTAAGTAGGAACCCCCTCTTGTGCAAGCACAATTTCTGGTCACCGAAGATCGTGGGAAATTACCCATGGTCAGGGAAGAGAATGTCACATGCCCCCTTGCTAATTAGCTCAGATATGATAATGAACAAAAAACAGTTTTTAAGAAAAACTTCCATTTACTAGCATAAGGAATTTCCATCCTGATATTACTTTTAATATATATACCCCATATGTATTTAAACATTAACGCCCAAAACTTAATGTGCACAGAAATGATAAAGTAATAGTAAAATGTGTCAATATTTTCAACCCCAACATATTTATAATATTGAATTACTCTTCCAAACTTAATTGACACCACATTAAAAAACGGTGAGATAAGATACACGAAACCTTGAGTTATAAATAGGGATTCCGGTCTTAGGTTTTAATGAAAAACCCAAAGAGGTATCTCATGTCTTGCTGAGGATTAGTCTAGTTCTCTCTTGTGGATGGAACGCACTTCTTCCTCCTGACACCTTGCATATTATTGCATCCAGCTTTTGGATGAATAGATATTTGCCTTCAAAAGGCAGGTACAGGTGCAGCTACGATAATTCTAACACTGCTTTGAAAAATCTGGGGCATTCTCCCAGTAATGCTACAACATTTCTCTGACATTTCTGCAGAAAGACTAATGGCCCATCTGATTAACACAGCGGGGATCCCTGGTCAGTTTGAATGGGACTGCCAGGGACCCCCGCTGTGTGAATCCGATGGGCCATTAGTCTGTCTGCAGAAATGTCACAGAAACGTTGCTGCATTACTGGGAGATTGCCCCAGATTTTCCAAGACTCGTGGCAGCATCTGTAACAAATTGTTCTTTGAGGTGGAGTCTGCCATCCAATTCCTCAGCCACAATGCTCTACTCACTGCCACAGATTTCGCTGATAAAAGTACAGCGTCCAACTATAGATCAGCGATATACGTTTCCAACTTGAGAATCAGAATCGGTCCTCTCTTTACACCCTTCTCCAGTGGTTATTCCACTTTTACCACTTAGATGTGCATGGCTCTGGACAGTGATGCTGGCTTGCATGCTGAACCTGCCTCTAAAAGGTACTTTCTTAGGACACACTCCATCCTTCGCTCCATGGCGCCTTTAAAAGACTCTGCATCATTCACAGTCAACGTAGTTTTTCTATCAGTCTTTGTGATTACAGCATCAGCTTTAAGATGGGTTTCCAAAATTCCTGACCTCTATTTGCAAAAGGATACATCCTGGTAAATCTTTTAGGAGTCAGCAATTTTTTGTCTGGCTGCATCCACTTAGAAGCCATCATTTCCCCATTGTGTAGGGGAAAGCATTTCCTCTTCGAGTCCATGAATAATGTATCTTTCTTGAAGTGTTCTTCTGGGTACTCTAATTCCTGTACTTCTCTCATTGCCTTGATTAAGGGATCTACAAGGTCTAGATTAAAATCCAAATCTTCACCTGCCCCTTCCTGCTCAGAAGAATCCCAATATTCACCTTCCAAATATTGTTAAAATACCTCTGACTGTAAGACGCTCTCTTCTTATCCAGACTGGTTTGTGATTTTGGCCTTTTGTGAGACTGCGTATTTGCTTATAGAATCGCTGAGTCAATGCTCTGGACTACGGTCTCCTTCATCCAGGATAGAAAGCTGATCATCTTCACATATTTTGTCTTCCATGCCCGGTTTAATCACATGCTGCACAAACAGTGCACTTTTTTTTGTAGCCGCCTTCTTATGAGGCAAAAGTCACCGTCGCTGCCTTTTAAATTCCTTCTTCTGGTTGACCCCCAGAGATACTGCAGCAATAATAATAATAATAAAACAAAATCTTCATTCTTTACACAACAAATGCACTTTCTAACTTATAAAAAAAACTAAGGACTCCTCTAGAAAATTTGGCAGCGACTCTGCCTGATGCAATCTCCATACTCAATGTGCATTTGTTTCAGTAACTTCCTAAAATTCTGAGTGTCTCAGCACATCCCAGGCATAAGAGTAGGCACTTCCCTTTTAAATATAGACTACTTCCAGCGCGTCACAACTATGATGATATTGTGCTGGCTTTAGATCCTCTCCTCTCATGTGGGATGCCAATACAGGCCCCGAACAGCCTACAACAGCCACTTGCATTCCAGGCCGTTTCTGCTTCCTCACCCGGTCGCGGGGCCTCTGGCTGACAGGTACTGCCGACGCATGTGCCAGAGCTCATGGGGAAGAGAGGCTGACAATATTCCAGATTAAACTGCACTGGCTGCAGTCCTGGTGAGTCCAATTAAAAAAAAAGAACAAACCTACTGCTATACAATAGGACAGGAAGAAGACTGTTCTGCAGGTAAGGGGAGGGCCTTATTCTGACCTGAAGAAGAGTTTCCTGTGCTACTATGGCTAAAGGGGAGGACCTATCCCATTCGGTACTCCCTGCCATGGAGAATAGGAAAAGGTAAAGAAAATAATTGTCTTGCATTAGTAAAATTTGATTCTCTATACAGAGCACATCCTAATGTAGCAAATAACATACACTAAACTTTAAACATTAGATTTATTTTTTTTCATTTAAGAAAATGTAACCTTGCTCACAGGGACAAATAGGTGTTAAGTTACAGTATATATGAAATATCTGAACACCATGCAAAATAATTGAAACCAGATATACTTGTTTATTAATGTTCAGCTTGGGATTTTTAGCCACACTTAAAAATTAAATTGACCTCTCTACGTTTTTCAAAGTTATATGCCTTAAAGATAAATTAAATCCAGCTCCATTGGTTTGATAGGTTGGTATACCTTATCCCTTTCATTGTCTTTATTACATACCCAGTACCATGTGATTTCTGAAACACCAGGAGCCCTAGTGAATGGGTATGTCATGGTATAAACGCTAGTTACCGATCACATTTACTGCTCTGTACCTGATGGAAACATAAGTGGGGGGAACTACACTTGTGTTTGTCAACATCAGGTCAGGTGAATGCAATCGCTACTGCAGTGATCCCAAGCTTGCAATCCTGTAAGTCCAGTGGCACCCGGGTGCTGTCGGATATCTGGCATTGCAAGTAATAAAGAAAATATGTAACTGAAATCCATTATGTAATCCAATGTATCTGCTAATCTATTGCAGGGACCATTAAAGACAATTCTGAGCCAAGTTAAATGTTGTTCACCAATTTATCTTTAGCTGGCACAAAGCTTACATTTTCATGGAGTATAAAAGCTTGAGCTTGTCAGATGTTCTGATAATACATTTAAAGCAGCAACGAGAACCATTGTGTTAAAGAAGTTAAATATTATGTGCACATTACCATTGGTTTCAATAGAGATACATCAAACATTTCAAATACTTACATCTCCTAAACAGAGCATTGCGGTTTATGAGTCAAATAATACATACATGGAGTAATATTACAGTCCCATGAACGAATTCATAAAAGGATAAAGGCTCTGACACTACTTTGGACTCTGACATTGTCTGATCTCAATCCAAACTGTCAACTGCACGGGTGTCCAACTCCAGCCCTCAAGGGCCACCAACAGGCCAAGTATTAGGGATATCCCTGTTCAGCACAGGTGGCTTAATCAGTGGCTCAGTCACTATTTTTGAGCATTGAGACAACTGTACTGAAGCAAGGATATCCTTAAAATGTGACATGTTGGTGGCCCTTGTGGACTGGAGTTGGCCACCCCTGGTCTAAGAGCTCTGTAGCACTTCAAGTTGCAATCCCTGGTAGATGATCAAAACACATTTTATAACCCAATTTGGGTGCTTATATGTCTTAGGAATACATTTTTGTGGACCCTTTGAAAAGAGAATTGTTTGTCAATCAACTGGTGCAAGGAAAGTGAACGCAAACCTTAAAAAAATATATAAATAAATAGTAAATACAAATAAATATCACCAAGAGGAGATGCAGCTGGTGTGAGAGATTTCTCAATCTCTCAAGCTAACATCTGGGGGAGGACACAAAGCGCAAAACTTCCTCTCCAGGGTGGGAATTATCACATGGAATCATATAACGATGTAGGCAGCATATATAGGAAGGAAAAAAAGAGAATATAGTGCAACACAGATTTAATTAACAAATAATACTAGAGCAAGGAGCTCCAATACACTCACATGCTCCAGAATAAAATAAGGCAGTGTAACCACTCTGGGTTCAGTAGAAACGCAGCTCTGCTTGGCTCTAATAAGCTTCAATCGTCCTTTACTTCCGCACTCGGGCGGCGTCTGACGTCACGGACCAGTTCCTCCAATCATCCGCTGGCAAGGGAAGGATCGTCTGGCTCCGTAGTTGGCAGTATCAGCGCGAGTTGTACAGGCGGGGAGACGCAAAGAAACACAGCTGACGGCACGATGGAGAGTCTGCAGTATTATTTGTTAATTAAATCTGTGTTGCACTATATTCTCTTTATTTTCCTTCCTATATATGCTGCCTACATCGTTATATGATTCCATGTGATAATTCCCACCCTGGAGAGGAAGTTTTGCACTTTTTGTCAATCAACTGAATGCAAATCAAACTCATTCCAAATCTCAGAACACCATTTTTACAAACCAACTTAAAATAATATTACTTTACAAATAATTAGAGGCATTAGATTTTGGTAAAATAGCATTTAAAAAAAAGCAATCATGGAGATGGACCCCTTGTAGACGTCACTTACAAAAAGGAAGAAGAATGAGAAATTTAACTGAGAAGATTCAAATCGTATTTGTATTTCGCAAGGGCATTTCACTTTTTACATTTTGCTGAACATTTTATAATCTTAAACTAGCCAATCATTATTCAGTCACACAAAACGGTTACTTGCACACCACCACTCCTTTGTGCTTTAACAGAAGGCACAGCTCACTGTTCCTTTGAAATACAATTGAGAACAGTAGGGGATAAATAGAGTTCCGAGTTTTAGTTATGACACAAAGAGAATCGAACTATGGTGCATTGAACGCTACGTCTACACGAAGCATTGTACCTCAGCTTCCTTATTTCTTCCATTCTATCGTAACTATCCCAAATTCAGCAAAACCTCCATAACCAAGAATGCTTTATGTGGCCACTTTCTTAAATAACTAAATCCATAAATGCAATCTGTATCCAAATAGAGTCTGTCATGTCTGCATTAAAATGTTTGTTCTTTAGTGTTAAACAGACCGAAAAAGTACAACTCCCATGAAACCGGAAAAGCTCTAAATGCTAATGGAAATGATGGTTACCAGGAAAGGTGTCTCTGGTACTTCCAGGTTGTTTAAATCCCCTGCATCATGTGGTAGGAAGTGGCGACGGATGACGCTGTGCGTTCCTATTGGCCAGTACAACATTTGTTTTTCAAAAGCGGACCACCGACACATAATAAAGAATAAAAAAATAAATCCTTGGTTTAAATCACAAATTCACAAGGTTACAGAAGAAAGAGCTGTTAGTCACATACTGGTACTGTATAAACAGAATTAACTGAAGCAACATTTCAAGGACCCTGACCCCTTTCCCAAGCTCACCACTTAATGTAATGACGCTTCGTTTAAGTACCCTGGGAAAGTCACATGTTGCATACTCCCAGAACGCGGTCCCAAAAAGTGTCATGTGGGGGATTTAGGCTTGGATGGGAGTAACCGGAGGCACAATCCCTGAAAAGTATCTTGAGAATCAGGGGTTCAGTGCTGAAATTAACATGGTTCAGCTCAGGAGATACCCTGCTTCACACCCATGTCAAAAATTAGAGGGTACCCTGGGGTCCTGTAATCTGTTTAGGAATGAGTTGCCGTTCATACTGGACCAGTGGTGTCAACTTATTGAACTGAGACATATGGTAACTGTCTCTCAGTAATAAATCAGCAGAATAAAACAAACAACCGTACAGTAAACTATAAGCTTTATCAGGCAGTGTATATTTTTACAGATTAACACAGACAGATCTTCTATTAGGATCTCCAACATGGATGCCTTCTGTTCACTGCCTCTATCAACATGGCCACCAAGACAGGAAGTCATCCTCTTCCTGAGCTGAATTACTCACTTTCTCCCTTTATAAGGGTTCCATTACACTCTTTCTTTGCCCTGTTGCCTAGAATCCATGTTTTACCTTACCTCTAACATTCCACATCTCTCCAGCCTTGACTGCGGAACTTCTCCATCCTGCCTCTCTCCTGTAACTGGACCCCACTATTCTAGCGATTCAGGATTTAGATCCCAGGTACAGGTCTGTCTCCTGGACAGTACAAGTCAACATACACAGTCGCAACATGTTCTGTTTCAGTTCAGATATAAAAACTCATTATTTTGTGCTATATTAAGATGTGTGTGCATTAATGGTCTATAACAAATCACCATCTCTAAAATAAAGTACTTTGACAAACGGCTTACCAAGTCAACACATGGTTTTGTCCAAGCCGTTTGTCTCAGAACAAGAAAGCTATCACTGTATTATAAAGCATCCACCAAATGGTTATATGAAGCTATAAAGTAGCAATTTGATGTGGCCTGAGCATTCAGAAAACTGGTACACTGCTCCTCAGACTTGTTGGCTCTATAGGATCTCAGGAAAAGAAGGATCCAACGCTCTACGGTTTTGATTATAATGCTAATTTATGTGCCACACTGTGTGGCACAAATACACTAGCATTATAATCAAAACCGTAGAGCGTTGGATCCTTCTTTTCCTGAGAATTGCCCTGGAATTACTGACATGTACTCCTTGGACCAGCAGCACCAGTAGACTGTATGTATATATTTTTTTTCATTGTGGTGTGCAGCATACTCTATTATTTACTTTGGCTCTATAGGATCGGCATGCTCATCTTTGTGACTTCCTAATGGGCACAGCCAAGGACTGATGGATTATAAACCTCTCCAGCCATTAAGCCCCCAGAGCATTAGGTGATGATAGAAAGGTGGAAATAGACCATGATGGAGGGAAATGTAGAAAATGGTTAGTGAGAAATAAGAATAAATATAAAGGAGGTTAAAGACAGCCATGAGTGTAGATATTTAGAGGACAGGTCCACTGAACAAAAAAAGGTATCGGGCTCAGTAAAAACATACATCTTACTCCTTTACCCGATCCAATTGCTATCAGAGCAAGCATTACTTTGAGGAAGCACTCAGCCTGCTAGTTAAAGGGAGGCAAGCTCTCTGAATCATGCATTCAGATTACCCGAAAATGTATAGAGATACTGAATATTGTAAAGTGCAGCATATTTATTTTCAGTCGGAATAAAATTCTCATTTTACTCAACAAATCAGTAATGCACTTTTCCCAGTTAATGCCTTGGCACACCATGCTGTGCAGAGCTGCAGTGCTAGATATAGTAATGGGTGCATTCTATTTAAAGATCCCATTAAGCTGCACTATCAGAAAGTCAGGCTGAGTGACATGTACAAATATGCACTGTTAATATCCAGCTTCATTTAAATAATGAGATTATATTGCACTAGAAGTTTTAATATCAGCACACACACAAGGCTTAGAAAGTAACAACTATTTTTTATTAGTTTTCTTAGTTGATTCTTCATTTAACCCTTTGAGTACCGGGGAGGCCACGGCACCAGAGTGCCACGTGCCCCCCAGGCACATCGCGGTCATGTGACCGTGTCAACCATTGACAAGGACACAGAAGGAGTCCTCTCATTTCCCTTCACTGCAGATCGTGTTCTGCACTGGCAAAAAACCTTTGCTTGAGCAGGGCATAGTCATTAAGTCACGGGGCCCCTGGAGTGCAGACCCCATAACGTAGTGACTACGTCTTGGGGCAACTCATGGGTTAAGCAACACGATATTACAACTAAATTGGTTATTCTATCAAATGTGAAGTCTATTAAAAAATTTTTAAAAAGAAGACACCGCTATGAGTTAATGATAGTGGTGTTATGCTGCACCATTTGACGCGTATACAAGGTGGGGGGGGGGGTGCGAGAGCAGGGGCAAGGAAGACAGGGGGGCGCAGCAGCAAAAGTTTGCACTCCCCTGCAATAAGGGATGTGACAAACTCCCTTTGATAAACATATTAATTACGGCAGATTTCTACACTGGACTAAAACAGCTGTTCTAACAGAGCTTTACAAAGCAGCACTGGATCATGGTCATCAAAATTCCATATCCAATATATTACTACAGTATAGAAATAACTCATTGAGCACACATTTTAGTCCACCATTTATGCTGAATTACAGGAGTGTGTTCTACAGTACATGTATATGGCCCCTATTTTCTATTCTAGCATCTTCTTGGAGAATTCATTTTTAACATTATGTTCACACTCAAAAGGCAAAACAGCACCCATTGCTAAATCGTAGGATAATCACACAGTAAACATAAAAAAAACTAGAACCATAATGTCCAATTTTAGTAAAAATGCAGTAAGGTTTCGTAACCTTTGTGAAAATACTAGCGGTTGTTATGATCCATACAGATAAATACATAGGGGCTCACTGTAATGCCAAAACAAAGCATTAATTGCTTTGAACACCTTTGTGGAATATTCAACCATCAAAAGATGCCAGTGGCCAGTCCAATAAGATTTGACATAGAGAATAATGTTCTTCCTGCTTGTCTCGGCTTCCAAATTAAGTATTCAGTATATTAGTACTGTATCTACTCATAATGGTTAGAGACACTGATAAGTATAAATACTGAATCCAGCCACACTGTATAGAGGGAATAACGGCTATGTCCTGCGGTCAATGTACATGAAGTTAAGCTAAGTGTGGTGCCCCATCAGTGAGGCTGGTGTATCAGAGATATATTAATATCAGTACACATACTGTATACTGTTAATCCGATCAAATAATGCACATAAAGGAGGAACCATATAAAAGGTGAATGATCTTAGGTAAATGTGAACTCACTATAGTGAATAATTCAGGTTACTGACCCATAGCAGGTAACTGTGATAAGGTTACTTAGGGTCAGTGTCCTAAGATAAACTGGTATTGCCTGTTAGGATAGAAACAACTTTGGTGTAGATTCAGTGCCGGAGTCCTGTTCCATACAGTGGTACACAGTAAAGCTGATACAAATATACAGTGAGCTTCAAAAAGTAATAATACCCCCAAAATATAGAGTTCTATTAGGACAAATTAGGAGATTCTCTGTACTAATAGTGTATCAGTATCTATTGTAGGATCAGCATAGATTCTGCTAACTACTTTATATAAGGAGACATTGGGTATAAGTATAAGAGTGTCAAATAATACTTTATGGAAGTTATCATAATATACTTATCACTTTTGTGTAGGTAGATCGCTGTATGTGGAAATGATTGTATCCCAGTTATTGACAGTTCTGAGAGCCTCTCCATAGTATTCATAGACGTAAGCATACAAAATATATGCAACTTTGTAGTCATGTATAAGTACTATTGCAAGTGTTGCAAGCATACAGCAAGAGTTCCTCAGTTAGGCTGCGCTTATAGTGCCGACGACTGCGATGCAACGTCGCGGCAAAACAAATGCATTGCCGCCGTCACGTGCACTTATAGTAAGCGCGGCGCGACGGATTTGTTGTGATCGCTGGAAGGCATCTCTATTTGATTTTCCAGTGACCGTCGCGGGCACTATAAGCGTAGCCTAATGCAGGTGTTTTAAAACACCCCTTATGCTCAGCTTGCCTGGAGGCTATAGAGCCGAGTCTTTCTTACAGCAGGGAGACGCTGGCATGTCCGTATCGCCTTTGTGTGGTTTCGTGAGAGAGAAACTGCTCGTGCACATCAATGTGTTGACGCACGCGTTCCGCAGGTACGAACACTTTGTCAAGGCATAGGAGGGGCGGCGGGGGGGGGGGGGTGGAGTCACTATCCTTCGCTGCGAGCTTATAAAGCCGTGTCAAGCAGGTGCTATGCAACAAATTAACCCTTTATCTGCCCGATCCAGAATAGATTTGTTCAAAAAAAGGTTGGACATCTTTTTAGATGGGAAAGGTATACAGGGATATACCAAAGAAGTATACATGGGAAGGATGTTGAACCAGGGATTAATCCGATTGCCAATTCTTGGAGTCAGGAAGGAATTTATATTTCCCCTTAATGGGGTTTTTTGTATAGATATAGGATAAAGTATCTGTTGTCTAAATTTAGCATAGGTTGAACTTGATGGACGTAAGTCTTTTTTCAACCTCATCTACTATGTAACTATGTAACTATGAACTCGTAGAGTGGTATTTAATATCAATGATGGCATTGAAATGTTATTTTAGTGAAGGGGCACATTTCTTCCATCTTCACTGTGAGCAGTTAGCACAGGTGGTATATATTATACATTTCTTAAGCTAGTCATTTGGTAATCATATTTACAGCAACCGGGAGGGTAGAGGTATTTGTGATTCCAACAGAGTTATACACACAGGTTCACTCGGGTCATTTGTTAAATCCTTGATTATGGATCAGTGATCATCCATTCAATTAAAGTGTTTGAATGTCATATATTCCAATTATTTTTTGACCCAAGCGGTCATGGTTAATTCATATATAGCACATTTCATATGACAGGACATCACAAAAAAGTGTACAGAGTAAATTAAATAACTCTGGTTAAATTGGTTTAAACTCGGATTGGGATTTGGGTCCTTTCTTACATTGATTATGTTTTGATATGTATGTTTCTATATGTTTTTGATCCGTATTCGGAGAATTTTTTTCTTTTTTAAATCTTTATTCTGATATTTTTTGATAGTGATTTTTACATATCATGTACATATCCACTTCATCATCATTCCCCCTTAGGATCGTTCTTCTTTTTTCCTTTATTGGTGGTTGATATACAATAAATTTCAAATCTGAATATGGATTATTAATCTGTGGTATATGTACAGTTGAATTATTTTTTAGGATTATGTATACATATAGTGTGATCTATGACTATATTGCATTATGTTACACTATATTTATATAACTGTACATACACACAGTAAAGATATATTTCATATGTGTGTTCTATTTATGCTTTACTATCTAACTACCTATTAAGATTATCATTTAATATTGAACATTTTACTTTATTATTATTATCATCATTAAGTGCTTAATTATTATTTTTATTGAATTACGTTACATGGTTGAGTTATGTTTTCTTCTTTCTGTTTTCATTCTCACTTTTGTATAGAAATAGCATGCTTAATATATATGCTTTATTCTGTTATTGCTCCATGAATTATGCAGATGTCAAAATTATAGTTATCATACATTTGATTAGTTATTTAACTCTATATAGTCTCCATCCACTCTGTCATTGTTTCTCTATTGTTTTTAAGTCCTAGACGCAGAGGTGAGCAAACTTTTTATGCCGAGCCCCCCTTTTCATCCATGAAATTTCTCGGCCCCCCCCCCTGCCTGATGTAATCAAAATCACATGAAAAAAAACCCTTTATTAAACGGTATACGCTGTAAATACAAATATGTCTAAATACTTACATATTTCAACAGCTCGCGCTTGCAAAATTAGGCTGCGCCCACGCTTCCGCTGAGAGTGGTGACATCACCAACTCTTCAAGCATGAGCACAGGGTGTCCTGCATAATTTTTAAAGCACGAGCGGGGGGGGGGGGGGAGGCGTGGATTGGGGCTATGTGTGTGTGTGTGAGTGTAGGGGGGGGGGGCTGTGTGTGTCTGTGTGTGTGCATTGACTGCTGCCAAACGCGCTTCAAAATAAATTTTGTTTGTCTCCCCAAGAGCCAAGCTTGGGAGAACGTACGTGCACAAAGGCAATCCTTTTGGGGGGCATTTATCCGTCTCTTTGCTACCTCCCTTCCCTCTCTCCCCCCCCCCCCCTTTATTTTCCTTCTCCCATTTGCCTTTTTATTCTCCCTGCTCTTTGGCTTGCTGTCCCCAGTGTCATCCACACTCGTAGCTACAGTATTATGTATTATTTATTTTTTCCATTTTCAATGTTGTGTTTTCATTTTTTTTTTAAATTATAATTGTACACTCATAGTATGATTGATATAGTGGCAGCCTACCCTTACACTTGCAGTGGATCGCAGCGAAGCAGGTTGCCAGCAGAGGAGAACAGGAACACAGCGCTATTGCAGGGCAGACACCATAAGGAGGGGCGTTTGACATCACAGCGCTGGGACATGCTCCTTCCCATACCTCCGAAGCCCCTGTGCGTGCACACACACCATCAAATGGCCGCCACCTGCACTATCCTGTTCAGCTGCCCGCCCGGGCACAGCTTTTTTTGCCCTCCCGTGCACAGCGTCTGCCGGCCCACTCACACAAGGTTTCACCACACACCGCCTGCGTCCCCACCAGTTTGCACACCGCTGCATTCAATCACAACACCCACACACACAATCATAACACAGACACAGCACACATACTAATAGTGAGAGAGAGGGGGGAAAGAACAAGCGCAAAAATACTGTGCGCTAAAAAGGATCGTTATAGTTCCAATGTGGACAATATATAAAGATTCCCTTGATGGGTGCCGCCCCGGATAACAAGTGGGTTAGTTCTGGGGCACTTGAGTAGTTGAAGGGGAAGGTTCCAAATGCGCACAATCTCATCAGAATTGGAAATATATAGAGAGAAGAAGAGACACACAATAGTGTAATGCGAGTCCTGCTACTGGAGACGGTATACATAATCAGAGGTGTCCTGATAACAGAGAGTCTGCAACACCAGTGTGGTTAAACTTAGCAACCGAAATGCCTGCTTGATTTCACCAAATGCGAGTGCAATACTTTCTCTGCTTAAACTTCTATATACAGTATTACACTATTGTGTGTGTCTTCTTCTCTCTATATATTTCTAATTCTGATGAGATTGTGCGCATTTGGAACCTTCCCCTACAGCACACATACTCAAATCGCAACACACACACAGACACAACACTCAATCACAACCAACACAGACAACACACACAATCACAACACACACACCCACTCAATCCCAACACACACACAACAAACTCAATCACAACCAACAGACAACACACACTCAATCACAACACAGCACACATACTCAATCACAACACACAAAATCATAACAGTCACACACTTTCACCTTGGGGGGGTAGTACTCAGCATGCTCTGGTACCCCGTGTGCTGCAGGGAAACAGACAGGAGGAGGAGGGACTATCTGTGTGCAGTGAAGGCCCCGACCCCACAACAAGGCCCCGAACCAGCAGCAAGGCCCCGCCCCCGCAACAAGCAGAGAAGCAGCACGGAGCATGTTCAGCCGCCCGCGCACAGCATCTCCCGGCCCGCCGCCTGCGCCCCCCACTTAAATAATCTTGCGCCCCCCCCCCCAAGGGGGCGCACCCCCAGTTTGTGCACCGCTGTCCTAGTGTAAAGGTTACCACTGGAGTGTCAGTGTTGTTAGCTTCGTTTGTAAATAAAGGTTTTTTTTAATTTGAAGTTACGACTCTCGCACGCTTTCGTCATAGTTCCCTGCGTCATTTTACGTTTCAGAAAGTAATGAGGATTGGAGATGATCGCGCTGAGCCGCTATGTCCACACTCCGGTGAGTACTTTTATTTATCCTTTTTTCACCTTGATAAAGAGCCGTCGCTTGAAACGTGTAGGCGTGGGCCTCCTGCCCTAGTATGCTGTTTTTTCTGATCCAATAAATTCAGATCTTTTTTAAATGGGAACGCTCTCTGCTTAATCCATTTCTTCTATATGGTAGTAGTGGTCAGTTTCTTCATTTTTTCAACCTTGTATGCTGTGAAGACGGAAGTACACCTGTACTCCAGGACCAAGGGGCCATCAAGCCGGGACGCTGCAATACATGCGAGTCCGCTACCTTCGCCCCATTCATCACTTTAAGGTATCACTCCACGTCGATGTATATGTGTCTGGATACAAGTGTATTTTAATTTCTTACTACAGTGCCAAGTGGGAGTTCATCCAGCTAAATTCGACATATGTGGGACTGTTATTTGGGTGTTTTATATGCCTAGGTACCTAAGGGGTACACCATTCTTTGGATTTTCAATATCTAAGAGCTATATTCAGCTACATTTTGCTTATGTGCTCTGAGCATCACACAATATTTTTTCTATTAAATTAAATAACAGCTAATTAGAAATTCTTTAATAATGTCAGTATGGTTAAAGTCTCTGATTCTATTGTAACCATAAACTTGGTACAGATTTATTTATTTATAAATGTTTTACCAGGAAGTAATATATTGAGAGTTACCTCTCGTTTTCAAGTATGTCCTGGGCATAGAGTTAAGATGACAAATAATACATGGTTACAAATACAGTTACATAAGTGAACAGGGTATACATTATATACAAGACATTGCATGCACAGTTAAAGATAATATATATTATAGGCGTATGTAACAGTTACAGACCAGATTAAAATGTGAGACAGTCTTAGTTTTGAAAGAACTTCAACTGGTGGTGGCTGTGAGAGTTTCTTGTAGGTTGTTCCAGTTGTGAGGTGCACGGTAAGAGAAGGAGGAGCGGCCGGATACTTTGTTGAGCCTTGGGACCATGAACAGTCATTTGGAGTCAGATGAGACTGTAGCTGGAGATGTAAAGATATTTTCCATGAATAGACCAGATAAAATAAAAGGAATAAACACTAATCCCTCATTTTATCCTTTTGATGATAGTGTACCCAGCATGTATATCCAACGCGATTCTTTTTTTAAAAGTAATTCCTTGTCCCAGTGCCTGGGGAGAATTGGTCAATTCCAGTGAATCCCAGTGTATTAATATCTCCATTGTGGCATAGATTCACATGTTTCGCAATAGGGGTGTCCAGATGGTTTCTAACAGACCGTAAACGCTCCAGTACCGCTGTTTGAACTGTCTGCGGGTCTTCCCTATGTACTTCTTACCACAGAGGCAGGCAGCCACTTAGATAACCCCAATAGATAAGCAATTAACACATTTTCGAATGACAAAGTTCTTTGAGTCATTCCAATTTTGAAATTGCTTGGTAACATTTATGTATTGGCATGCTTTACAGTGTTGGCATCTATAAGATCCTTGTGGTCTAGTTCAGCGGTGCGCAAACTAGGTGTGCCCCCCGGGGGGGAAAATGTTGCTGAGGGGAGCGGGCTATTAGAGGCCCCGCGCTCTTCTCCACAGCATTTAAATGTAATGACGGGGGAGGAGTGAGGATACTGTAACTTACTTACCTGCTGCCAGCCGGGTCTTCGGAGACGCATAGCCATGGCAACGCAGCATCAAATGACGCCGCGGGGTCATGGCGTTAAGTCATATGACCTGTGCACGCCAGAAAGGAAGGTAGGGGGTGCGCGAGCACCGGGGTGTAGGCAGAGGGGCACAGCACAAATAGTTTGCGCACCCCTGGTCTTGTTGGTAGCCACGATGGTACTGATACTTGGCTGAAATAGCTATGTACAAGTCGGCCACTTAAGTTCTTACTTTGTCTGCTGGTGACAGATGGTTATTGTTGTAATACTTCTTTTAGGTCTTCATCTGCTTGTAAGATGTACCAATGTCTCCAGTGTATCCCTTGTACAAGACCCCATTGTTTATTATATGTACCAATAAACATCACCATTTTTTGGTCACTTGTGTCTTGTTTTTTGTCCTTGAGTAGTTCCAGAGAGCTACGTATTTCGCTCTTTGTATGCTCAGTGATGCTCTTGTTCGAATAACCTCTTTCTTTAAATCTTGTTCTCATTATGGGGGCCCGTTTTTCGAATTCTGTCATATCACTACAGTTCCTTTTCAGGCGTAGAAATTGGCCTGTCGGTATACCTAATAATTGGGTTTTCAGATGGTTACTATCTGCACTAAGTATGCTATTAGTAGCAGTGGGTTTCTATATATAGTGGTATCGAGGTGTCCATTGGTTCCTCGTGATATGGTTAGGTCTAGAAAGCATATCTTGTTTGTATTTTGTTCAAAGGTAAGACGCAGGTAATTGGGATTTGTAATGAGAATTTTTACAAAGTCTGTCAACATGTTTGAAGGACCATTCCAGAGGATCAGTATATTGTCCAGATATCTTACCCAAAGCTCAACATGCGAAGTAAAACTTTCCACCTCCTCGTTGAAGACCTCCTGTTCTTCCCACCACCCCAGGTATAGGTTTGCATACGATGGGGCACATGTAGTCCCCATCGCCGTCCCCTATATCTGGTGGTACAACTTATTGTTAAACCAGAAATAATTCCTATTGAGAACGAATTCCAGCAGACGGTTCACAAATGAATTGTGAGTAGTATTGGCCCTTGTATGTAGGAAGTGAGCAATCGCCTTAAGGCCCGTATGGTGCTGTATACTTGTATATAGTCCTTCTACGTCCAGACTGACAAGGATGGTATCATTTGTAATGTAGACATCCTCAAGTTTGTTAAGGACATCTTTAGTGTCTCTTAGATGTGAGGGTAAGGATGTTATGAATGGTCTGAGGATCTCATCAATATAGATGATAGCCTTTTCTGATAAATTGCCAATACTATCGGTCTACCAGGTGGGGGGTTTATACCCTTATTGATTTTCGGTAGGTTGTAGACCGTTGATATTCTGCGGGAAATAAACCAATATAAATTGGTATTCTTGCTCAGATATAGCTTTATTCAAAATCTTAGTTAGTTCCCTATTATATTCAATGGTGGGGTCATGATCAAGTATCTCGTAGCAGGAACGATCATTTAATAACCGTTGGTTTTCCTTTTATGTAGTCCTCTGTTCTCAAAATGACCACGTTTCCCCCTTGTCTGAGGGTTTTATGACAATGTCTTTATTTGATTCTAGTTCTTTTAAGGCTAGGCTTTCATAGAAGTTCAAATTACCTTTGCTCTTTAGTTGAGGCAAATGTTCCAAATCCACAAACACATCTAGTTTAGCGAATTGTTCGCTATACGGAAGGAATTTGGATTTCGCTTTTAGATCGGTGAATGGGCCCTCGCCTGGTAATTTTTCTGAATCAGCCATAAGTGCAACAAGGTCATTATATGGACGTACACCCAGTTGAGATATATATAGGTCACTAGCCATTCTCTTTTCCCTGTTCTTAAAGAACTTGTGTAGTTTAAGTTTTCAATCTCCACAGAGCTCCTTAGCTTGTAGCAATGCAGGTTTATCACAAGCTGAATATAATTTAGCTTTTTAATTACACTTCTTTTTCCAATGCAGAACCTCCACTGCAACTTTTAAAGTTCCCTCTTCTGGCTGTGTCCCAGAGGAACTATGGTGACAAAAAAAGACTTTGTCCTGCTTAATCAACCGTCTTTACAGGTCTCCTCTAAACTAAGGATCACCCTGTCATTTTAGGTAGCGACCCTTTATTTGTACCAGTCTCCATGCTGATTTCTGAAATCCTTCCAGCTTCTTGCAGCTCAATTGTTCTCTTCTCTTAACAGAGCTCCATGCTGCCGAGGTCACTCAGGCATTTTCAGTTTCTCCAATCAGAGCGCTGAAGGGATCTCTACACAGCCGTGCTTGTCCCTGCATGTGGGGAGCGCGGGCGCGCACTGTACAACGCCATTAGAATGCCTGGTCGCATATGCCTCTGATCAGCAGTCACCCAAAGCGCTTATACGTCGGCGCTGCAGGAGGAGAAGAGGCAAAAAAAAACCTGGATTAACTGCACTAGTTGTAATCTGGTGAGACCTCTTAAAAAAATAACAAAACTAGTCCTAGCTGTAGGACAGGAAATAGACTACCTGCAGATAGTAGGAGGGGCCTTTTATAGTACTACAGTTACTTGCAGAATTCTATTTCATGTCCTACGCAAACTAAAAATGGCGATAACTGTACAGTGCCCACTGCCATGGGGAACAGGAAAAGTCTATATTGTATTATTTAAAAGATAAAACCAAAATAAAGAAGAAGTGATATCTTTAATGGCTAACTAAAATTTGAAAAGACTGCAAGCTTTCTTGCCCAATATGGCCCCATCTTGAGGCAGATTCTTACTTTATTTTGGTACCGTCAATACCACGGGCTAACACGGTACCTATTTAAAACAGATGTAGATGGAGGATGGTGAAAAACTGAAAATATTGATTAGCCTCATTTAGATTTGCTTTGAATGTCAGAGAATAAGTCTGATCTGTGGTGATCCCAAGAGAAAAGATTCAGCTGAGTTGCCTCATTACTCAGGCTCATAAGTAGAACTGGTAGGGAGATGCAAACAAAAAAAAGCTAAAACAAAGCAGCCATTTGAGCAGCAGAAATACTTGGCTGGGGAAAACCACGATGGAAAAACAAGGAAGCAGAAAACAAACAATGTGTTTAACCTTTAGAGTGCCAGGCCCAGTGGCACCGAAGTGTTACCATACCTCCGGCACTTGCGCATCACGTGAACGCTCCAGGAGCTCCATCTGTTGTCCCGATGTTGGAGACCTACTCCACTTTTATTTTGATCGGGCTGGCCCCTCAGTCAGAGCGGTCCACCCGATCAGCCCGTAAAAACAAGCAATTATCCATGACTTACCAGGCACCGTAACGCCTAAACAACAAAGGCAATTATGCACAAAAAATCTACAATATGCCTTTTTAAAGGCAGAATATAGAAAAAAATACTATAACGGGAGTATATCCGTTATACAAAAATGTCTACATTAGTGTCAGACTGTGCAAAATAGCAAAAAGTAGAGAGAAAGTGATGGCATTTTCAATACTCACGATCCGGCTACATCAACTTACAAGGATCACTGTAACACTTCAATAGCGGTATAAAAAAAGTCACTTTATTGTAGAAGAACAGGAACACAACGTTTCAGGCCTGTGAGGCCTTTCCTCAAGTAAATGTTGCAGGCCATACTGCCAATAAAAGGCACAAACCATGTAACATTTTTACATTTGAAGAACATGCGTTATATAAAAAGGTTATGAAAGCAAAAAAATAAAGATTCTGCGACAGGTAATTACACTGTTCTGATTTACTTATTGGAATATCTAGGAAGTTAAATTAAAATATATTTTAGTTGTTGGCTGTTCACACTTGTCGTTATTGAGTTGAAGAAATAACTAGGGCATCCTGAAAAGGGCAGTTTGAAAATCTATCACTGCAAGCCTGCATAAAAAATCATGTTAAATCAATTTCCCCAGCCACTTCACGTCTTAAGATTTGGACATCTTACCTAACACTGCTGGATCAATTATTCTCAAAAGATCTGGCTGTGCTGACTAAATTCAAGGCAGAACGTAGTCCAGAACACTTCCCTGTATTGAAAAAACAACAACAACTGAAGCTGCTTCCTTCTTTTGAGCAGACAGTAAGTTTTCTTTGTTTCATACTGGGTTTCTCCATTTGACAGGATTTTGTTATTATTATATTTTATATGCATATATAGATAGAACAACAACATACATTTTGTAAACAGTTAAATGTGAACTAGCATATACAGCTGAACCCCGTTATAACGCGGTCCTTGGGGTCCACAACCCTAAGACCGCGTTACAACCGGGGTCGCGTTAAAATGTCACCGGCATCAGCTCTCGAACCTCCTCATTACAGATTACTTGGTACCCAGTTCACCAACCCCACACTGATGAGACCCATTAAGGTCGAAACAGCTGTCTGTGGGTGGTTTTCTGGGTATGCACCTTAACCCTGGCTGTGCTCAAAGCTGTGACCATGCAGCAAGCTTAAGCCTATAGGGAACCATGTTAAAAATGGTTTTTGAAGCAAAAAGTGGCACTGTGTGCTCATTTGCATGTCATTTCCCAGAATCCCTTGCTACAGTGGAAGTGCTGTGTGCTGGGTGATAATGGTGAAAGGCGGGGTTGCAGAACTGCCTAAGACATACAGATGAGCATACAGTTGTATTTACATTTATATATATATTTACATATATATATATATATATATATATTTACATATATATATATATATATATATATATAATGTATATTACCAGATGATGGTCCAGTAAGGAGAGACAGCACACACGGGTAGAAATGCAAAGTGTATTAAAAAAACAAAAAACAACGTTTTGGTTCCTACAAACGGAACCTTCCTCAGGGTATACAGTGTTAGAATGAAGACCACTGCAACTTATACCCCCACCAGTGTACACAAATCATACAATCAACCAATGAGAACACTTCTCAAAACCCCACATGACACATCAAATGGTAGCTAAAACCCAAGGTGCCAATTGCAACGCATGTTCTTACTATGTCACTTAGAAAGATAGCCCTGATAGGACAGTCAATGTTTACCCACACTCAATTAGAATTGTGGCAACACCTACCTTTAACGACTCAATTAAAAGACTGCTGCTCTGTGTTTATCATGTAGTGGAAGCCAGGGAGATCCATATGGCTCTTATGAGACACCGTATTGTGTAAAGAACACATGTGCAGACTACAGCGTCCCCTGTAGTCATGGAAACCTGCCATGTTATGCAAGGGAAAGCCTCCTGAGTATGCGCAGTTCAAATGCCATGTTTAATGCAACCAGGTGCAGCGTGCGAACCTCGCAGCGTCCCTGATTGTCATGGCAACCCGCCCTAGTAAGGAAAGTTTAACCTATGCACATACGTGGCTGACGGCACCGCAAAAGGCAAAAGCCAATGGCATACAAAGCATGATAATTGCGCCTAACTCAAGTGTATCAAAAGCGTCCATAGCAACCAAACCGTGCCCCATATACATAAAGTAGCAAACACAGATAATAGCACAATCTATATATAGGTTAGACAAATCAAAAACAAACTATGGTGACCAGTATGAACACCAATGCATACAACACATATCTATCTAAAAAAGCTTTAAAACCGTGGGAATAGGATTAGAATGGGCCCCCCTGCAAGCATCAATGACGATATAAACAGACATAACATGCTGTCAGTCTGAGAAACATTTTCAATGCTGACACCAATTTCATCCCCCTTGTATGTTTAACCCATATAATTATTTATTTATAAAATATTTTACCAGGAAGTAATACATTGAGAGTTACCTCTCTTTTCAAGTATGTCCTGGGCACAGAGTAAAACAAATAATACATGGTTACAAATACAGTTACATAAATGAACAGGGTGTACATTATATACAAGACATTGCGTGCACAGTTAAAGAAAATATATATTATGGGCGTATGAAACAGTTACAGACCAGATTAAAATGGGAGACAGCCTTAGATTTGAAAGAACTTCAACTGGTGCTGGATGTGAGAGTCTCTGGTAGATTGTTCCAGTTTTGGGGTGCACGGTAGGAGAAGGAGGAACGTCCGGATACTTTGTTGAGCCTTGGGAGCATGAACAGTCTTTTGGAGTCTGATCTCAGGTGATAAGTGCTGCATGTGGTAGGGGTGAGGAGCTTGTTCAGATAGCTGGGTAGCTTGCCCATGAAGAATTTAAAGGCAAGACAGCAAAGGTGAACTTTGTGCCTAGACTCTAGTGATGACCAATCTAGTTCTTTGAGCATATCGCAGTGATGTGTGTTGTAGTTGCATTGGAGAACAAAATGTGAAGAAAAAATGTGAACAAGCGCTAAAGTCTAAATACCAATGTGTGAAATATAACAAATATCTTATAATAAAGGTGCCTGGTAATACTGCCAGTACTAACAGAAATACGTGAAAAAGAAAAAGAAACCTGGCGCCAAATAATCAATGGAAAGTCCTGTATTCCTCATGGGATCCGGACACTTGCTTGACAGGCCATGTAATGAAAAAAATACAAACAAACACAGATCATAGTGCAACACTGTAGGGTTAAACAGTTCTACACTATAAATCACATATAACAGTGAGAATCCTAGCGACAGTTAAAAATACTATTTATTAAAAGGAACTATGCCATAAAATGGTATTGACAAATACAAAGAACCGCAGGTCATCCGGGATAGAAAAATTGGAGCACTACTTACAAGCAGCAAGGCATAAACACGCGTTGTTAGGAACGAGTCCTCTTGGCGCAGATGGTATCCTTGCAGAGTTGTATCTCTGCTCCGCCGCGACTCGAGTCCGAAACCGCCCTTCAGGTATTCACCGGAACAGTGCCGGTGGCGGAGGCTATTTAGTGCGGTCCACAGCTCTGCACCACGTGTGGCCGCTCACCTCACTTCCTCCTCCGGTTTCACAGGATGTCTCTGCGCGCCCGCGCGCGAGTGTGCCCGTGACCTTAAAGGGACAGCTGATGTGTTCTAAATGCCGGGACCTGGCAATTGCAGAAAGGCTCCAAATTCGAATGTCCATAAACGTCCAGTACCAAACATAAAGTGACTATGTCACCTGCCCTACGCGTTTCGTAGACGTTACTCTACTTCCTCAGGGGCTACAAACAATATTAGGTGACATACTAATATACCCTAACCAATTAAAATTTAATTGACCATTTAAAGCTATATAGCCTACATGCCATTAATATCAGATCGCTATGTCTCACTCTATTAAAACAAACATACAATACATAAAAATAACAACACATGTCTATATGTCATAATACTGTCCTAACTTTGTATATATATATTGGATATACCAAACAGTGGCCAAAGGATATTCAAACAGTCTCCAAACCACTAATTAGAAACTACACAGATTCCCATTACCTGTAATTTAACAGAAACAGACAGGTGAGGTGATACCCTACTAACTCTGGTAACTCCTATTACACATCACTAATTATATCACACTATTCATTGTTTAACCACTTCACTTACTCAAATAGGAACCCAGCTCAAAATCAATATTGAGCCCATTTGGGGAAAGAGTCTTGAGTTCATAAATCCAAAAGGCCTCCCGTCTATTGATGCGTTGGATATTATCACCACCTCTCCAATTGGGTGTACACAGTTCAATAGGTTGACAGACAAGGCCTTTTGGATTTTTGTCATGATGTACCAAAAAGTGGTGGGACACACTATGTGTTGTTAAACCTTTCTTTATGTTGTAGACGTGTTCATATATACGTCTTTGAAAGGTACGACCTGTGCGTCCCACATATTGCAGGCCACAAGGACACTGCAACATATAAATTACAAACTCAGACTTACATGTAATGTGTGATAGAATTTTGTACATTTTAGCAGTAACATTAGATTTAAATTCTGTACTGCATCTACTGTATTTACAGGCTATACATTTCTTACATGGTCTAAACCCATTTTTGACCTGAGTGTTTGTCACCTTTTGTTCCCCTTGATGTAAAGGACAGCTAGGTGCCATTTTGTTCCTGAAGTTACTCGCTTTTTTGAAAACAATAGATGGTTGTGGTGTTAATATCTGTGATAAAGTTGCATCCTGCAACAATATTGGCCAATGTTTGGCAAAGATGTTCCTTATTTTAGGGGCCATGGCGTTATATTGTGTGATAAAGGAGATGTTATTTTTACCTTGGCCGTCCCCTTTGTCCTTGTATTCTAGGAGCTTACTCCTGTCCATACTTTGAACAAAAGATATAGTACTCTCAAGCTCATCTATTGGATAATTCCGTTCAATAAATTTATTCTTAAATTCATCCGCCTGTTCTGCAAAGGACTCCAAATTGGAACAGTTGCGCCTCAGACGGATGAACTGTCCTTTCGGGATGTTCCTAATCCATTGCGGATTATGATGACTATTGGCCATAACGTAATGGTTGGCCAATAGTCATTTTTAAGCCTATACAGGCCAACTACTACGTTATCGCCAATAGTCATCATAATCCGCAATGGATTAGGAACATCCCGAAAGGACATTTCATCCGTCTGAGGCGCAACTGTTCCAATTTGGAGTCCTTTGCAGAACAGGCGGATGAACTTAAGAATAAATTTACATATACTATGTCTCCATAGTCAATAATTGGCATTAGCATCTGCTGTGCGATACGCTTTCTGACCAGGAGACTTAGGGAGGATTTGTTCCTGTAAAGTACCCCTAGTTTGGCATAGGTCTTGGTTGTCAGGGTATCAATGTGCATCCCGAATGTTAAGTGGGAGTCAAACCATAAGCCCAGGTATTTAAAACTAGTGACAGGGGTTAGGGTGGTGTTAGCGTTGGTTCTAATCAGGAGCTCAGTCACTGGAAGCTTTAAAAATTTAGTCTTGGTCCCAAATACCATTGTTACAGTCTTGTCAGTGTTTAAAAACAGTTTGTTTTGGGAAATCCAGTTTTCGAGTCTCAAAAAGTCAGACTGAAGTATGTGTTGAAGGTCAGAGAGGCTATGGCTGTGCACATATAGGATTGTGTCGTCTGCATACATGTGTATTGAGGCTTCCTTACAAGCTGTGGGAAGATCATTAATGAACACCGAGAAGAGTAGAGGCCCCATAACAGAGCCTTGCGGAACACCACAGGTGATATCCAGGGGGTTGGAGTTAGAGCCTGAGATGGACACATGTTGGGATCTTCCTGATAGGTAGGACTGAAACCAGTTTAAAGCATGCTTTCCTATTCCAGAGCTCTGGAGTTTGTTAAGCAGGATAGCATGATCAACTGTGTCAAAAGCCTTTGCAAAATCTAGGAATACTGCACCAGTGAGTTGTCCCCGTTCCATTCCACACTGGATTTCATTGCAAACTTTTAGCAGGGTAGTTACGGTGGAGTGTTTGGGACGAAACCCAGATTGGAATTGGCTAGGGAAATTTGTCTTGGTATAGAAATCGCTTAATTGGGAGTGGACACATTTTTCCATGACTTTGGATAGAATTGGGAGAAGTGAGATTGGCCTGTAGTTTGAGACAGTGTTTTTGTCCCCACTTTTGAAGATTGGGACAACTCTGGCAGTTTTCCAGGTCTTAGGGATATGGCCTGCAGACAGGATAGAGTTGACTATGGACGCAATTGGTTTGGTAATGGCTGGGGCACCAAGTCGTAGGAACCTAGATTGTAGTAAGTCAGGTCCACATTGGCTGCTTAGTTTTAGTTTGAGGAGCGCTTGTATAATCTCCTCTTCAGATACTGGGCCAAATTGAAAATTGTGGGCAGTGTTTGGAGGGGGTGGGACTATAGGGGTACTCCCAGGATGAGATTCAGGTTTGTGGTTTGGGCTGCGTTTTGCCAATAAGTGTCAGTGGGGTTTGTCAGAGTAATATCCCCCTTAGTGATATTACTTGGTTGTTGATGGTTAGGAGGCTGGAATATATTGTTGATAACCTTCCAGAAGTTAGCTGGGTTTGTTGTATTTTGGTGGAGACTGTCAGAGTAATATTGTGCTTTTGCATGCCTTGTTTGCCTTGTGCACATGTTCCGCATGCATCTGTAGTGATTGAGATCCTTGGTAGTGCCAGTTACTTTGTAGCTTTTCCACAAGGTATTCCTGAGCTGGTAGAGTGCAATAAGGTCAGTTGTAACCCATGGAAGGTGGGCCCCCCGTACCCTTATGAATTCCAAAAGAAAAAAAAGTGTTAAATCTGTGAATTGCCCATCCATTTTATTTATTTCTGTATCCTTATTTATTTACGCTGTTAATGTCTGTACTATGATTTACTCCATCAAAGTATTAAAAAAAAAGTCATATTGTCTCTTTTTATGCATTATATACCTCAATGGTTCCCGTCTTATTTTTCTGTCCCTTATTAAAACTGGAAGCAAACAAAAAGTTGAGGGTGGGGGGGTGGTGGGGGAGATGAAGTGTGCAAACTCTCTAATATTCGAATTTCATGTTTCAGTAAAATAAGTGTACTAGACAGTGTGCTCAAAAAGGAATTCACTTAAATGCATGCCACTTGTATTATAAAATATAACTTGTAATAATTATTTACATAAAACATATACAGCTCAACCCCGTTATAACGTGATCTGTTACAATGCGAATCCGCTTATAACGCGATGCAAGCGTGGCTCCCAATTTTCGTATTTATGAATACTTTACAACACAATTATTGGTATCTTAAATACTTTATTGCACAATGCATACAATTGTACATTATTTCTAACCCGATCCGGTTATAACTCAATGTGATTCTTTGGACCCCAAGCACAGCGTTATAAGGGGGTTGAGCTGTATTACCGAATGTGAGTGTAACAGTAATTAAAAATCAATATATCAAGTGAAACGATACCAATAAAATCCCTACTTAGTAGACACTTTGACAAGGTGTAATACCTGTCAAAGAAAGGAGATTATTGATTAATTCAGTATCAATGGCAATAGCCATGAAAGAACAGGAGCAAAAAAAGCAGCAAAACACCTTACTAATGATGTTGTTATAAACTTACTAGAATGCAGAGGAATATTGCAGCCTTTAGACAATTGGAGGTGTAGCTGATTAGACCACTATACCATATCACCCCTCTTATAGTACCTACAAGGGTGAGGGATATAACTGGAGCAAACAAATGCCCTAAGATCTATAGGGTGTAGAAGAGATCTAGGTCGGTGTCTAATAATATCCAACAATTCTCTATTACTAAACACACACCATTGGTGATGTAAATATATCAGGTCAAAATGACTGGAGCCTGAAAACGCTAGTTTCATATAGTATACCAGTCACAATAACAATTGATCGAGCATATCCTAAAACATGATACTTTAATTAAGCATCAGTGAAAAAACAAATAGGGTGGGCGCCCACAATATTAAGTGCACTAATTAGTGCAATATAGTGTTTGTGAATGTGCAACTATAAAATACTAGTGATAATACAAAACACTATCGTGCAATAAAACGATATAGTGACATATGATATGCTATATCTGGTGATATATAGTGATATAAAGTGAAAAATATAATAGTAAATGCAGCTCAAACAACCCTTTAATGGATGGTCTAGGGACTCCTCTCAGCAGAATTTGTTTTCAGAAGTAGGGGAGCGCAGATGTCAAATTTGTGTATGCAAAGAAATAAAAAACAACATAGTGCAAATAAAGTTTTTAACCAAATATTTGGCAGTTTGTGAAGAGGTTTCTCACGAATGGAGACTCACGGATGTTAAAAATAAAGGTGCATTTCAAGAATCTGTAGTTCTAAGGCTTGACTCAGGTGTGTTGGTGTAGGTGGGTAAAGGTTTCCACTTGAATGCAGTGACCTCACTCAGATGGCTTCATTCGTAGTAGTATTATGCAAGCAGAGAAGCCAACAATAGTATAATACTGTATGGATATAACAATCTTTATAAACATTTAAAAATGAACACTTACATAGTGTCAAGTATAATTCGACACGTAAAAGGTTGGTGCGCATTCAGCTCCGGTCTCCACTGCCTCCGTGTCAGACCTCTCAGACCCGGTGCGTCACTTCCGGTCTGTGACGCGTCTCGGATCGCGAGGATTCCCGGATAGAGGAGGGTCACTGCGGCAGGCTTCCTTCAATGGGGGCTGACTCTGAGTCCTATGGAACGTCACATCAACCCGCGAACACTACGCGTTTCACTAGAAACGCTTCGTCTGGAGTCATAGCAACTAATTGGCTACACTTGCTTAATATACCTACGCTAGCATTTTCATTGGCTAATCAGTGGACATGCAATAATTATGAATAAGGGAACATCCCAGATCCACCAAAAAACTGATTGACAATAAACACTGTGATATATATATATATATATATATATATATATATATACTACAAATCTAATACATTATAATACTTAATATATAAAAGCTCAAATGTTATTAAAAGATTACTCGATTGGGGAGAATTGCTCAAATGTAATTGAATTAAGCATGGCTGCAGCATGGATAAATCACAGAAGCTGCCATTATAAAGCTCTACCTAAGCTGAAAAACTCCTGTCTATAATATCTAATTGATAAGGTATAGTGAAGGATAAATCATAATGCTCCGATCAACTGAATTTTCGTAACACTGGAAACTAACACAGCTCTGTAACGGAGACTGATGACATCATTATGTGCAGTACACACATTTCCCTCCGGTTACGGAGCTTCGTCTGGGACATTTTTGCAAATGAATGGAAGCAGGACGATATATAGGCATAGGTTTCCATAGTAACGTAATTAATAACCCAGGTGCGCATGCGCGAAAACATACACTTACTACTGCTAACAATCACGCAAAAGCGCATGTGTAATAAGATATGCTTCTTATTGAGCATATCACGGGAGTGTGCATGCCTCAGGACACAGACTCCTTGTCGGGCATACAATTTGAGTGCGCATGCGTGAGGACATAGGTTATGATTGTTAGCGATCATACTGAATGACTACGCTATGACCATGCGCATGCGCAGAGAAATAAACTCTTTGTTAAGCGCATCGTATAACAGTGCCTAACTGATGGTAATGATAACTAGGAGGTTCTCTTACAGTGCACTATATAGGGTTCTGTTCTCTATGTTTACTTTGGTATATAGTCTAATTTTATACATCATGCAGCAGTCATCACTTGAGGCGCAAAGTTAATCTTTCCTGTCTTGCCTTCAAATACTTTCTGGGCAAGCTATCCACCTATCTGAACAAGCTCCTCAACCCTACTACACGCAGAACGTATCACCTGAGATCTGACTCCAAATGTTTGTTCGCGGTCCCAAGGTTCAATAAAGTATCTGGCCGCACCTCCTTCTCTTACTGTGCACCCCACACCTGGAACAATCTACCTGAGACTCCCAAAGCCACAACCAGTCCAAGTTCTTTCAAAACTAAAGCTGTCTCACATTTTAATCTGGTCTATAACTGTTTCAAATGCTTAAAAGATAAAATATGTTAAACTGTTCATGCAATGTCTTTATGCATAATGTATAATAACCCTGTTCACTTAATGTAATCATGTATTTATCATAACTCTGTGCCCAGGAAATACTTGAAAACGAGAGGTAACTCTAAATGTATTACTTCCTGGTAAAACATTTTATAAATAAATAAATATAAGTAAACATATGTAAGTCTGAAAAATAAATAAAGTGTATTAAGCCAAACAATTTTTTTTTTAAATAACTGGGATGCATTATAAACCCCCAATTACAAATACATAAAAGCAATTTCTAAATGATGTTGATTATTCAACCCTAATCAATTATAGCATGGACATTTGCAGACAAAGCAATGTGGCTGCAACACAGGATGTGAGGATTGAAATCAGTTTAATAGTTATATAAGATCATGTCTAAGATGCAGTGCTAATTAAACAAGTGGATTAAAAGAGGAAGTATAGCTCTAATAGCAGAATCTGATTTACATGACAGAAGTTGGACAGAATTATCTCTGAAGACTACTTTATTACATTACGAAGAACTAAGACATCAAAATAAATATTTATGAATCTAGAAATCAGACAAACAAAAATGTTTCAGCAGACTAAATAAGGATCAAAATATCCTTGAAAATCACACTTCAAAGAGTAATTACAGTGTGATGAACGCAAATCACATTCCAGTGACTAACATAGAAATATACAAATTAAAATAATTGCAAATGCTATATTTACCATCCATATGCATAATTGAATTCAACTGGAACACACCTGGTTCCTCAACGTAATGTACAAAGTTGAGCAAAACTAAGAAGCGATTGTACAGAAACTAAACAAGAAGATTACACACTAGAAAGTGGGATTCCGCATGCAATAAGATTAAAAAAACAACAAGTTGCAATAAGAAGTCATTTACTGGCTGTCGATATAAATGTACCACGCGTACCACAAAAATCAGAGCTTGAGGCTGAGTCCAGGGTCAGCGCTTAGGCGCTGACCCGTGCTGAGGCGCGCTGACGCTTGTCAGTGAGCCCCTGCAGCCGCAATGAGAGCGACTTTAGCAGGGGCTCGCGCACGCAGGCGTGCGGAGGCGTAGGTCTTACCAAATTTCTAGTTTGAGTGCTCACGGGAGCGCAGGGCCGGTCACGTGAGCAGTTCGCCCAATGAGGGCGAACCAGCTCCGTGATGTCACTTGCCCGCACCCCGACACGTCCCCGGACGGCACGCGAACTGAGGCCAGGGAAAGCACCAGCTTTCCCTCAGCCTCAGCGCGCCTCCGCACGGCAGGAGTCACCATGGACTCAGCCTAAGAATCAACAAGATTGCAGTGGTGGCAAAATAACACATGCAGTAATAGGAATGATCAGAGATACTTATCAAGCTCCTAGTCAAAGCTCCGAAGTACACTCAATAAAAACAGAGAAAAGAAACCTGGGCTGGTAATAAGGGTGGATAACACTATAATTACGTTTGCTTCAATTACAAACAGGCAGCCTTCAAGTTCCACTCATTTTATGTGACTCTTATCCCCAGATCTCACTGATTTGGACCTGTGAACTGTGGCAACCCCAAACTTGATCAAGAACTTCAGCTGTGTGCCAGTTTAAATCATCTATTTTTTTTTTCTTTTTCAATGAACAGAAAATATTTCAAAATCTAACACTGTCAAATTCCTACAACAATATATAAGAATGATCATAATCCGCTGAGAAATGTCATGGAAACAAAAGCTCTCACCATGGTAACATCTCTATTATTGCAGTAAAACCCTCCAGTTTCTAATGCACTCTGACAGCATATTTACACAGCTCTCATTTTCATTGCACAAAATCAGTCAATATTCTGTACGGGTCCAAAGAATTTATAAGAGCACGAATCCAAAGCTTATGTGTCAGGTCACTGACTTGTATTGCTTTGCAGGCAGCAGGCGCACTGAAACAAACAGACCTGATTCATGTCAAATAACAGGGGGGCAAAAAGAAGCACAAAATACAAATGTTACATGACGGGTGTCATATTTGGAGACATTCTGCTTCTTTTTTTATTATGACATATTTGTTGTATGTAGTGATACTTTAGGGGACCAACATCAGGGTTCTTCATTGATGAAGTGTAGTGTACGGAGAATGGGCAGGCTAATTGCCTGCTGGCCCGCTTCAGATTTTTATGGGAAAAAAAACACTCAGGTTTGCCCTCATCTTCCTCTATTTACGAATCAGTGTTTTGCATGCAGGTTTTCCCCAGTAACGCAGAATTGGCCTTGAGGAGCCAGTTCATCGTTTCTACACAAATTTTACCTCACTTTTTACTTCTTTCCCCATAGTTCTGTGTCTTAAATCATCTAAGGGCTGTAAGGTCTTTATTCTCTCTCTATGATCTACTGTGCAACCCAGAAACATGTTATACTCCTCTAACCCAGCTACTGAACGCACCCTCTCAGGAAGTGAGGTATGCAGAAGTGCAGTGCTGCCAATTGTGTATTCATATTAGTGTGTGAGTATTATTATCCCAGGGTGTCTTTCTGGTTTGATGTGTCCAATAAAAGCAAGCTAATTCATTTCTTTAATTAATTTAATTAATTTTATTAGCATAGTGCCATCCATGTAGTTAGAGCTGCACATAGTAGTAATTAACCAACAAAATAACATGATACATAAGCCCTCATTTGCAGTGCTGATTATATTTCGTATCACAACATTGCTTTTTTGTTTACATTTACTTAAAGCAGTTCTTGACTCCACCAGTTCCTGAAGTAGGAGGTTTATTTGTTGTTGCTGGTTACGCACACAAACAATATCTAAAAATTGTGGTCAGGGAGGGAGGAGGAATAGGGGAGATCATCTCTATGACATTGCAGCTTTCTATTAGCCCCCCAGAGTAAGGTTGATCCCCAGAAATGTAGGACCTATCAACTAAATATTAGTGAGCAGTGGGAAAAAAAGACTAATATCTGGGGAAAAGAAGGTTCACCAGAGGTCGAGGGCCTGCGCATTGGCTCCATGGTACATTCTAAAGCTTTATTAACATACTGTACATTAAGATGAGAGATATCCAATAGCGGGCCACTGTATAAACGGTTTACCTTCAAGTTTGTACTGTATACAGTGAGTGCTCGCTTTTCCGACACAATGCATCCTGCAAACCCGCATTGGATGCGGGACAGTCGGAAAGGGGGACCCCATGTTAACTGGCGGCGGTTTCCTTCGGATGTGCGAAAACCGCGGCAGATAATTAGTTTTTTTTACTGCATAATGCGCCGTCGGAAAACGCATCCGACGGAAAGCGAAACATCGGAAAACAAGGACTACCTATATATGTATGTACAGTATACCTAATTTTATTAGCATAGTGCCATCCATGTATTTAGAGCTGCACACAGTAGTAATTAACCAACAAAATAACATGATACATAAGCACTTCAAACATAAAAGTAAACATTAGAAAATTGAGTCCTTGTGCCAAAGAGTTACAATCTAAGAGGTATGAAGGGAGACTGTAGGAAGGTGTTATGTAAGTGCATATGCAAGGGGTGGGTACTTCATTAAAGGTGATTTTTGAGAAGGGTCTTGGAGGTGGTGAGAGAAGGTGCTATATATCCTAGAGTAGAAAGCAAGAGGCAGGCAGGGGTATAGAGTGAAAATAATGCTAAAAAAAGGAGAAGCTGTGAGCTGTACAATCTTGGAACGAGAGAAGCAAAAGTGTTCGCTGCCTACAGAAAGTTATCAACAGACCAATAGGAGGTGGGGTGGTTATAATGGACAGGGAGAACTAAATGAAGGAAGCAGAAAGAATTTTATCAGATGACATCACATATGAAAGATTAAATTCTGACCCCACCAAGATTTTATAGATGAACTCTCGCTCCTACTTAACAGAGGTAAGTCATTCGGTATTTTGAATGACAAGGAATTTGAATTTCTGAATAATAAATTTCCTGTAATGGCAGTATTCTATTTCCTGCCAAAGATTCACAAAAACCTCACCAACCCACCAGGGAGGCCCATTATCAATGAGATAGGATCTCTTACTTCCAATTTGTCTGAATACATTGACACCTTTCTCCAGCCTTATGTTGTGGGGATGAGATCCTATCTCAGAGATACCACAGAGGTATTAAATATGCTTGCTGCACTGGAATGGAAAAAGGAATTCATCATGCGATGTTACCTCATTTTACACTGCCATAAACCACAGTGACGGTTGTGACGCTATTGACAGGACCCGTAGAGAAGATGTGGCTATGGCGGATGAGCAGAGAATATTTCTGCCCAACAGCATAGCTTTTATTCTTGAGCATAATGTTTTTAATTTTGATGGAACTTACTACCTCCAGCGTTGTGGGGACCAGGTTTGTGCCGAGTAATGCAAACATCTTCATGGGAGCATGGGAGACGGATAAGATCTGGTCTTCCCATGCTTTCGGCGCAGACCTGGTCCTCTGGCGACATTACATAGACGACGTGCTTTTTATTTGGCAAGGCAGTGAGGAGAGTCTAAGCCATTTCTTTGATTATATTAAAGATAATAAACTGAATCTAATCTTTACATCCCAATGGAGTAGACAATCTATCGACTTCCTAGATCTAACCATCTATGTTGAAAACAAATCTAGTAAAGACTAAAACTTTAAAAAAAAAAGTGGATTGTAATAACTATCTTTTTTGGAGTAGCTGCCACCACGGTAGGTGGTTAGATAATATTCCACCTGACCAATTTAGGCGCATCAGGAGGAATTGCACTGCCAATTCCGTTTTTAAAGAACAAGCTGAGATTTTGAAGGATAGATTATTAGAGAGGAACAATAATGGCCCCAGTGGCGAATTCAAGGCACCTTTCATTACCAAATACAGTCAAGATTAAGATAAAATAAAGAGGATACTCAAACATTGGCACCTTCTCTTACAAGATCCGATTCTAAAAGACTTTCACAAGAGTGATCTTTAGAAAAGCAGAGAGTATTAAAAACAAATTAGTACCTAGTGTGTTTCAGTCCACTGGAGTTACGAATCAAGCAAACTGGTTGTCTTTCCTCTTTTGTGGTTTATCTGCTCCAGTGCCCATGTGGACTCCAATGTGTTGGACGTACCTGCAGACCAGTGCGGGTCCGCATACTGGAGCACATGGGCAACATTCGGAGACAACTCATGACACGTGTCAAAACATTTTTATTTGAGACATGCTAGCAACCCTACAGGTCTGATTTATAGGGCCATTGAAATCGTACCGTCTAATTGTCGGGGTGGGGACAGACAATCCAAACTGGCATAACGGGAAACTTACTGGATCTACAAACATAAAACACTTGACACCTCAAGGGCTGAACGTAGACATGGACATAGTGTTACGCCGGTGCTGCCCGCAGACCAGATTCGTCCCTTATACTGAGGTGGGGACGTATGTGTGCACGCACCCGCAGCAGAAGGAGCGTGTCCGAAGTGTGGTGTTTTGGCGTTGCCAGGCCAGGTGTGAATAGGTGTAGCAATACTTGCCGGTACCGGTACAGAAGAGACAAAGTCGTTGCCGTTAGCCAAGGTCGGAGAGAGAGAGATCCGGGAGGTCGAGGTCCAAGCTGTGGTCGAGGGATGAGAGAAGCTGCCAGGTCAAGAGGGAGCTGGGGTCTAGAGCCAGATAGGAACGTCCGCCAAGCCGGGTCGTAACCTGAATAAACGAAGACAAAGGGATAGCCAGAATAGACGTCCGTAGCAGAGACTATGTCAAGCAATGTGGGAAAGGCAAGACAAGCATTATATAGTGCGGCTGGCGAATAGGAAGAGGGGGCAGACCTGGAGGAGTGCATGGAGCTGTCCTGGATAGGCTGCCTAAGGAAGAATGCAGGTGAGCAATCTTGTGAGATGATTGACGACTGTGTGTGTGTTGGGGGCGGGACCTCACTGCAGGAGCAGTGAATAAATTAACTTGGTCCGGCGCATGCTCCGTAACGAGGGGGAGCGCGCGCCCGTGAGACAAGACCGCCACCGGAGCCCCAGCCACCCGCAGGACAGCGGTCACCCGCCGGGGACGAAGGGGGAGTCCCCCACTCACGGGGATCGGACGGGACCGGCGAGGGGGGCGCTGCGACCGCCGTGACCCCCAAATCCTCACAGTACCCCCCCCTTCAGGGTCGGCCTCAGGACGATCCTCCCACGGTTTGGATGGGAACTTTTTACGGAAGCGTTTGAGAAGACCAGGTGCGTGGATGTCTTTGAGAGGTACCCAAGACCTTTCTTCGGGTCCAAAGCTCTTCCAATGGACCAAGAATTGGACCTTACCTCTCGAGAGACGGGAATCCAGTATGGCTTGGACCTCATACTCTTCGTTGCCCTGAATGATAACTGGGTCTGGTCTTAGAGTGTGGTCCGGAAAGAGAGGACTGGAAAAGAACGGTTTGAGAAGAGATGTGTGAAAAACATTAGGAATTCTCATGCTTTGAGGTAATTGAAGACAGAAGGCCACTGGGTTTACCTGCTCCACCATAGGAAATGGCCCCAGAAACCTAGATGCCAATTTGGGGGAAGGGGTTTTGAGGTGGATATTTTTAGTAGACAACCAAACCTTGTCCCCTGGTTTGTAGTTGGGTGCAGGTTGGCGACGGCAGTCAGCCTGGACTTTAGAAGACAGGGAGGCCCTTTGAAGTGCTGATTAAATTCTAGCCCAAGAATCCTGTAGGAGGGAGATGTGTTCATCCACAGCTGGAACTCCAGAGGAGATATTGGAAATAGGTAGGCAAGCCGGGTGAAAGCCGTAATTAATAAATAAAGGTGTCTCACCAGTGGAATCATTCCTGGAGGAATTAAAGGCATACTCAGCCCAGGAAAGTAATTCCGCCCAGTCATCCTGGGAGTCAGAGATGAAGCACCTTAAATACGTCTCGAGAGATTGATTGACCCTCTCGGTCTGTCCATTAGATTGAGGGTGATATCCCGAAGAGAAGGAGGAAGCAATGCCCAGTCTTCTGGTGAAGGTCCTCCAGAATCTGGAAACAAATTGAGAGCCACGATCCGATACGATGGACGTGGGTATGCTATGGATCCGGAAAATTTCTTTGGAGAAAATATCGGCTACGGCGGGTGAGGAGGGTAATCCTTTGAGAGAAATAAAATGTGCCATCTTGGAAAACTGATTCACCACTACTAGAATGGTGTTCATGCCATTCGACCTAGGCAATTCGACAATAAAGTCCATGAATATGTGGGACCATGGGCGCTCCGGGATGGGTAAGGGCAAAAGAAGACCATGGGGTCTCTGGCGAGGAATCTTATTGCGTGCACATACTGGACAGGCCCGGGTAAATTCAAGGATGGATTTGGCCATATTGGGCCACCAAAAGGTGCGACAGATGAGATCCAAAGTCTTCTTGTAGCCTGGGTGTCCTGCCGAACGGGAAGCATGCTCCCATTCCAGAATCTCCGGCATAAACTTGGCCTCCCCGTATAAGGTGTTCTTCGGGATCTCAAGATCGCAAGGAAGGTGTCTTTGAGACTTGATGATCTTCTCGAGATTCTTGAATGTACCGACCGTGAGGATCTTTTGTTTGGGAAGGATAGACTCTGTAGTCTTCTCCGGTCTCTCATCAGAAGAATATCGTGTAGAGAGAGCATCCGCCTTGACGTTCTTAGTGCCGGGAATGTAAGACAAAATAAAATTGAACCTGGAGAAAAATAACAACCAGCGGGCTTGGCGGGGACCTAAGTGTCACGATGACATAAACTTTTATGAACACATTTATATTTCTGGGTACTTGATTGAACAGAACAAGTTGCAAAATAAATTGTGATTTATTTCCGTAATAGACAAACACACGACATCTGCAGAATACACTTAAAACCACACTCACTGGGATCAGGAAACGAAATAAATTGTCCTTGGAACGAAAGAAATGGTCCTTTGCTTGCCAGTGCAAGAAATGCAGCCTTGGTTTTAAAAGTCCTGTGGTTATGTGGTTGTTAACTCCTTCACTCCTGGACTGGTTGCTGCTGTACTGGAACAAAGTCTTGCATCTTTACATCATGGATTAAAATTCAGGAATCACACTGGGAAATACCTGGGAAGCCACAGTTATAGACTGGCCAAAGCTATCTTTAACATGTGGATCCAATCCCCTCGTGGGAACAAAAAAACCCACGAATAGCCAAGTGACCCATAGTTCATAAGACCGGTCAAAAGGGCTGTCCGGTGGGCAGGGCGCATGGGTCAGGTTGACGCCCATGCCACTTAGCATACCTGGGCTACACCCATTTCTTGGGGCCACTGTATCTGGTCTCTGACTTAGAGGTGTCACTAGCCTGACATCTGCTGTGCATCAGTATGCCAGTATTGTATACATTATGGGCCTATGGGTCTTGTCATAATTGACACTCTTTTAGACAGGGGGACTCTAAATCTGTGGGAGCCTTTTGAGGCTCCATCATAAAAATAATTACAACCCTTTCAGGCTTGGTCATAAAAATACCGAAGCTCATTCACCCATATCACAGCTGGATGTCCAAGTAATTCCTGTTTAGACTTACAAAAAAATACCTCCTGCCTTACATTTAAGATCTTTTATCATGTGTTGGTTAGAGGGTATGGCAAGCAATGCATCTTGTCTTTTACCCTCGCAGACAGGGAATGGCCTGCACATGGGGAATAAAAATGGCTGGGATAGGGCAACAACAGTAATGCATGGCAAATCAGGTATTAACCCTTTCCTCCCCGTCACACTAAGCGGCGGGCATTCTCGATGTATAAAAGATTTTTGTGGTCCGTTAGAATAGTGAACGGCTCTTTTGACCCCTCCAACAGATGCCTCCATTCCTGAAGGGCCAACTTGACGGCCAAAAGTTCCCTATTGCCCACATCATAGTTCCTCTCAGCTGGGGAAAACTTCTTCGAGAAAAAACCGCAAGGGTGAAGTTTATCCTGGGGAGAAAATCTTTGGAATAGGACAGCGCTGGCCCCGCAGACGAAGCGTCTACCTCTAGGGTGAAAGAAAAATTGGTGTCCGGGTGTCGAAGGATGGGAGCAGAGACAAATGCTTGTTTCAGCGTTTCTAAAGCTGCGACTGCCTCAGGAGACCAAGACGAAGGATCAGCTCCTTTTTGGGTCAGTGCCGTGATCGGGCCGATTATGGTGGAGAAGTTACGAATAAACTTCCAGTAATAATTGGAAAAGCCTAGGAACCGCTGAATAGACTTGAGGGAGTCGGGTTGCGGCCAATCTATTACGGCTTTAAGTTTCTCAGGGTCCATGGCCAATCCGTGTTGGAAATAATATACCCAAGAAAAGAGGTGGTAGACTGGTTAAAGAGACATTTCTCCATCTTGGCAAACAATCGGTACTCTCGGAGGCGGGAGAGTACAAACTTGGTATGGATGATATGATCCTGTAGATTCTTGGAAAAAATAAGGATGTCATCCAGATAAACAATTACAAAACGATTAAGGACACCCTGAAAGATGTCGTTGATAAAGTCCTGAAAAAACGCCGGAGCATTGCATAAGCCGAAGGGCATCACGAGATACTCGTAGTGGCCGCTGCAGGTGTTGAAGGCGGTCTTCCATTCGTCGCCCTCCCGGATGCGAATAAGATTAAACGCCCAGCGAAGGTTAAGCTTGGAGAACAGGTTAGCACCTTGAAGTCTGTCGAATAGTTCAGAGATGAGTGAAAGTGGGTAACGGTTCTTCACCGTAATGCGGTTCAGTCCCCGGTAGTCTATACACGGTCTGAGAGTACCGTCCCTTTTCTTGACGAAAAAGAATCCAGCTTCCACGGGCGAATTGGAGTGCTGTATAAAGCCCCGCTTTAGGTTCTCGAGGATATATTCGTTCATTGCTTCCGTCTCAGGTAGAGATAGGGGGTAGGTTTTGGATTTGGGCAATGTGTATCCAGGTACCAAGTCTATCAGGCAATCGTAAGATCTGTGGGGAGGTAGTAGTTCGGATTGGGTCATGCTGAAGACATCCAAAAAAACAGCATACGGAGCGGGTAAACCTCCATTAGGGTTGGATGTATTGGCCAGCAGTTAAGGCGGAAGTACAGCTGGTGGAAATGGCTCCACTGACCTTGACCTCCAGATAATGGGATCTTGGGATGTCCAGTTGATGTGAGGATTGTGCTTCTGCAACCAAGGTAAGCCAAGGGTGACTGGAGTTCCGGGAGCATGGATTATATCAAAGGCCAGGGTCTTCTTGTGGGAATGAGAGGAAAGGGTGAGGGGGCAAGTCTCCAAGGAAATGTATACCGGGGTGAGTGGACGGTCGTCGATCCCGACCAAGGCAACGGGAGACATCTTCCTAACAAGTGGAGTCTGGTTCTGTTCAGAGAAGGTTTGTTCCACGAAATTTGCTCCCACGCCGGAATCAATAAATGCCGCAGTGGAAGTGCGGAAGGTAGAACCCGAGAGAGAGACGGGAATGGTCAACTTTTTGGGAAGTTCCTTCCTGGAAAGGAGACAAGGAGATATAGCACCCAGGGAGAGCCCCCTCGTACTCACTGGGTTTGGTCGTTTCCCGGGCGTAGTGGACATTCACGGACCAGATGCTCGGAGGATCCGCAGTAATAACATAATCCACCGGCTTGCGAGCTTGTTGTATCGGTGTCCGGGGACGCTGGACTCCAAGTTGCATCGGCTCCGGAGCCTCCAGAGCGGGTAGCGGAGAGACGGCAGGTCCTGTGGTTGGAGAGAATCTGGGAAAAGGAGCACGGAAGGGCATAAACCCAGAATGCGGCGCGGAGCGCGGCCGTACCTGAAGGCGCTGATCCACTCGATTGACTTGGGAGATGAGTTCCTCCAGAAGCCCTGGCCTGGGTTGTGAGGCGAGCTCGTCCTTCACGGAATCCGTTAAGCTTCGCCAGAAGACGGAGACAAAAGCCTCCTGGTCCCATCATGTCTCAGCTGCTATGGTCCTGAACTCCAAGGCGTACTGGGCCATGGAACGACGTCCCTGAGAAAGCTCAAGCAAAGAGTCAGAGGCAGTTTCTTGGCCTGCGGGGGTATCGAAGACCTGTCGAAAGTCTCGCCTAAAGGCCGCGTAATCGCGGGTGATTTCGGGACGTAGTTCCAAAATCGGGGAGGCCCATGCCAGCGCTTTCCCTGTAAGTAGGCTGTACACATATGCCACTTTCTTACGACCAGTGGAGTACTGCTGCGGAGCCATCTCAAACTGGATCTCGCATTGATTGAGAAAACCGCGACAGGCGAGCGGATCCCCCGCATACGGTTTAGGTGCCGGGATCTTCGGGCCTGAGGTCGCGGCGGATACTGGTTCTGGCGACAGTGGCGGTGCGGCCCCAGGTGGTGCCTGAAATTAGAGGTCCTGGACTTGTTGATACATGGCCGTCATCATGGAGGCCATGTCAATCTGGTCTGCGTTTTGTGGGCTCAACATAATGCTACGCCGGTGCTGCCCGCAGACCAGACTCGTCCCTTATACTGAGGTGGGGACGTATGTGTGCACGCACCCGCAGCAGAAGGAGCATGTCCGGAGTGTGGTGTTTTGGCGTTGCCAGGCCAGGTGTGAATAGGTGTAGCAATACTTGCCGGTACCGGTACAGAAGAGACAAAGTCGTTGCCGTTAGCCAAGGTCGGGGAGAGAGAGAGATCCGGGAGGTCGAGGTCCAAGCGGTGGTCGAGGGATGAGAGAAGCTGCAAGGTCAAGAGGGAGCCGGGGTCTAGAGCCAGATAGGAACGGCCGCCAAGCCGGGTCGCAACCTCAATAGCTGAATAACCTCAATAGCCAGAATAGACGTCCGTAGCAGAGACTATGTCGAGCAATGTGGGAAAGGCAGGACAGGCATTATATAGTGCGGCTGGCGAATAGGAAGAGGGGGCACACCTGGAGGAGTGCATGGAGCTATCCTGGATAGGCTGCCTAAGGAAGAATGCAGGTGAGCAATCTTGTGAGATGATTGACGACTGTGTGTGTGTTGGGGGCCGGACCTCACTGCAGGAGCAGTGAATAAATTAACTTGGTCCGGCGCGCGCTCCGTAACGAGGGGGAGCATGCGCCCGTGAGACAAGACCGCCACCGGAGCCCCAGCCACCCGCAGGACAGCGGCCACCCGCCGGGGACGAAGGGGGAGTCCCCCACTCACGGGGATCGGACGGGACCGGCGAGGGGGGCGTCCAGCAGCAGCGGATATATCGAGAGGTAAGGGGGGTCTTGCTGTGACCGCCGTGACCCCCGAATCCTCACACATAGGGGCATTCATTTGAATCTTTGTCTATAGATACCCCTGCTTTTGTGGATAGTAGCCTTTGTGCCTTTGGTGGTTCTACCTGGGATTGTCAGTAACATGTACTTTTTTTCTGTTTTCAGACCCAATATTCAATCAAGCTTATGTTGATGACTTTTTCTGCGTTGTTTCTGCGTTGTTTTTATAGTATGCGTCGAAGTACTATTTTATTAATTATTTTATCATTTATGATTCCCACTTACGATTTAGAAATATTCATGACCTAAACGAATACATGCACAATGTGTTAGTGGGATTGAGTATTAACTGTATTGCAGTACAGTATTTATTTTAATTTATTTTTGCGTAATGTAATCCTACTACGTTTTTGTTGCTTATTAAGCCCATTATATCTTTCACCTTTGCATAAGGTTAGAGTCAAGGATCTTTTAGGCAGCACTCGTGTGTATTAGTAATTTATTTATTTCTGTGCCCAGGACATACTTGAAAACGAGAGGTAAATCTCAATGTATTACTTCCTGGTAAAATATTTTATAAATAAATAAATAAATAATTTACACTGAGCATCTACTGGAGTATTAACTTACAACATTGGCTGGGCAATTACCATGTTGATTCACGTTTGATGATTGGACCTGTCAGAACTATTGCATGTAGGGTTCCTAAGTGTTATCATGGAGACGTGTGTACAATCAGTTCTGTCAGTGGTTATACCATCTCCATTGGCTAATTCCAACATGAATAAGAGCATTTTTATTTGTTAATCAGGGAGAAAAAAAAGTTTGACTTTTTAAGATACATTAGCTTTTTAAGATGCGTTAGCTTCTGCACGCATTATCATTGTCATTTTGGTCTTATGACTTGCACCTTACGTGATTTTAATGGTTAATTGTTATGCTCCGCTTTATATGGTATTCACTGTGCATTCCAAGCCTCAGTAAATTATGTACAAGTAGATTGCTGTGTACACATTTTTTTCAGTGCGCGTTTATAATTTCTAACAGCAGTTAAAGGCATATTTATATGTCTACAGTTAACACTGGAATTGATATCCATTATTGTATAGGGATTTAAGTTATTTATCTATTGACTAGCTGAGAGACCCGGCGCTGCCCGGGACCAAAACCTCCCGCTCCTTCCTCTCTTCACCCCCCCGTCTCTCCCCCCAACCCCCCGTTCCCCTCGTCTCTCTCCGCCTCCCCTCCCACCCATGCGCAGGAAGCAAGTCACTTATCGAAGGCCACCTTATCCTCGCGAGATCTCCGGCTGCAGTTCTAACGTCCGGACACGGAAAAAGGAAGCTACTGCGCCCGACTAATCTGAGGGGCTACCTACGAGCTGCGATGTTACCTTGATGTAAGTCCATTGATTCTTTTATGTTTTTCTAAAAACTGATAATTTTCTACAACGTTTCGTGGCTGTCATCCTTCTCTGGGTCCACTACAAGAACGCTGGACGTCCATGAAGACGTGACATCAGAGGAAAGTCTGACAAGCCATCATTGGGAGACGTAAGCACTTACAGTGCCAGAGTGATTCCTTAAGGGTTTTTGTTTCACACATGCCCGTGTGAGTACTGCTTATTTATGCATTGATTCATTATACACAATTCCCCCCCTGTGTCTGTATCAGCACTTTGTCTGGCAAGGGAACATTATTGTTGATCAGTGTCTTCCATGTTTCCTTGTTTTGCATGCGCTCATTCACCACTTGTATTTCACATCAAAAGACTGATAACTGAAGAGCCTAGATTTAATAGTTAATAGAATTAGCCACCTGTGTACTTTACATTTGATTTATTCAACTGGACTTTTAACATATTCACAGCTTTGAGTTTTGGTGCTGTGCAGATAACTCTTCAGCATACCAGAGACATAGCTAACATCTTACATCCGAGGCTGGAAAGGGGCCTGTACTGAACTTTTGAAGCCTCAGTAAGTATACTGTCCCCCCTGTGTACTGTACTTTCAATGTTGGCACTAACTGTAGACTAGGGGTGCACAAAGTAGGGGGCACGAGACTCGCTGCGGGGGGCACAGGGTTTACAGAGGCCCCACGCGCTTACCGAAGGCATCTAAATTAATGCCGGAGGAGTTGCAAGGCCTCTTTACACTTCTCCTTACCTTGATTCAGATGCTCCTGTTTACGCGTCGCCATGGCAACGTGGCGCTAATTGACGCCGCGGGGTCATGTGACGTCATGACGCCAGAACCAAGGTAAGCAGGGGGGGGCGCGAGGAGAGTGGGATAGATTGCCTGGGGGCGCAGGGAATAAAGATTGCACGCCCCTACTGTAGAAGGCGCTTATGGGGTTTTCAGAAGCTCTGTAAACGATCATTTTATTAGTGAAGGACTCCAACGTTGGTCCTCTAAAACGTGTCCTAACCTACAAGAATGTACTTTTCTTCAGGACAAGTACAGCTACTACAGCTTTTACTATTGTGAATTTTTGTTTTTGACAGTTCAATACTTTAGATCAGGGGGGCTCAACTCCAGTCCTCAAGCCTCCCCCCACAGGTCGTAGACTGAACCCTTGATTAAGCAACCTGTGCTGAAGCAGGAACTGATTGAGTCACCTGTGGTAATGCTGGGATATCCTGAAAACCTGACCTGTTGGGGGTGCTTGAGGACTGGATTTGAGCAACCTGCTTTAGATGCATCAGAATCAATAATTTAAGGTAAACTCAGTATTAAATATGAATTATAATAATCATGTCACTTAGTTTACATAACAAAACAAGCAAAACTACGTGACCATGATTAAAGTACACACTTATTTTGTTTTGGTTCATTTGGAAATAAGTCTGTATGAGTTTGACTCCTTGCTGTACATTAGTATCTTGCCCCTGAGCATGGCCAGCCCTGAAAGAATGATAAAGAAAGGTTAGCGTTAATAATCCTGATTGTCTTAGTTTCTAGCATCTGGGGATTACCGTGGTAACCCAACGACTGCGCAGGGCTATAGGAAAAGTTTTATTTTAACCTTTATCTGGGGATGTGTAATATATACTCAATACAGTTCAACCCCGTTATAGCGCGATCTTCTACAACGGTGATCCGCTTATAACGGGGTGTGAGTGTGGAGCCCATTTTTTTTAACAGCTAATTTTTTTTTAAAGCTTTATTGCTAACGGACGGACACACACACAATACTCCCCTGCACATCACATCCCATTCCCCCCTGCCCATAACATCCCCCCTTCCTGCACATCACATCCCCCTGCCTGCACATCATCCCCCCTACCTGCATCTCACCCCCCTGCACATCACATCACCCCCTGAACATCACATCCCCCCTTCCTGCACATCACCCCCCCCCCCATACACACACCTTTCCCACCTCCCTCCCTGTACCTCCGCTGGGGGGGGGTGAGAGAAGGGAGCAGGTTCCTTCCCTACCCAGACCGCTCCCCCCCCCTCTCACAGACTTACAGCTTTTCTGCACAGCACACGAGTCAGCTGCAGATGCCAGGTAATGCTGCGTGGGGGTGCTGCTGCGACGCCGGGCTCAGGGAGAGCTGGGAGAGTTATCCCAGCCCTCCCCCTCCGGCGGACACGGAATCCTTGATAGCGGCAGCCATTTTTATAAATCACGATCCCGGTTATAATGCGGTCGTATCAGGTGGCCCCCGAGGACCACGTTAAAACGGTGTTCAGCTGTATTTCAAACGCATTGGATTTAAAACATTTTAAAAAGAAAACTGTTGCAAAGCGTAAGGAGAGATCTAGTCACTTTCCATTCTTGTTCTCCGAGGTCCTACAAGATGAAAATAAAGACAGAGGGCTGCTCTTCCTATGCAATGTCCTGTTGAACACACACAGTGACATTACACTGTATAGCTAGAGGAGATCAAGACTCTGCCATGTGCCAGTTTTTGTTATGTTTACAAACGCATTTTCAAACACCCTTTGAACATACTTCTGTCGAGTATTTTATTATAATTGTATTGGTCTCCTTATACTTTACTGGGTTAATTTTTTCAGGCCTATATTTGAATAAAAACTGTAGCCAAGAAGGGTTTCTTTTTTTAAAAAATTATGACAATAACTAAAATAGAACTGTCATTTTTACACTGAATCTGTAAATGAGCATATTTGCTTGATTGAAGCTACTGATGAGCAAATTAAAGGGATTTATAGATTTGTTATATACAACAGTTAAAAGACCATGGCAATTTACATATTCACTTCATATGCTGGCCTGAACCAGCTGATGTAGTTTATTAGTAAAACAGATAACCACGTTTACTGTACATTTTATGAGCATGTTGGGTAGATGTAAAAATAAATCTGAGTGATGTAATATCAAGGCAGTCTGACATTCACGGAATAGAAATTTAAATTTATTGCTGCAAAAAAAAAATCTCAGGAGTGAGTAGTACCAGTATTTAAACCTACTACATATCACTGAGAAAAGATGATATCTACAGTTATATGTAACAAAGATTGGCAGTAAAATAAATGGCTTAACTACGCTTAAGCCTTTCACTGCTGTGGGAGGCTACACTGTAGCCCAATGCTTTTCAAACTCTTCACATGTAATACAAAGCAGCATTTCACATTTAAAAATCTCTGTACAAAATAGGTGGTGCCTCTGGCTTAGCACCGCTTTGCAAATATATTCCACAATGCGAAACTAACCCGCTAGCCTACTCTGGCTTCCAAACACCCAACATAATCCAAACATGCTTCTTCATGTGTCTTTGGGTGGGAGTGCTTTTCACTATGCATGATGGATTTCCCTGAATATCACTAGCTGTATACAACATGTGGGTTGATTTTCTTATGCAGCTGTCTGTTTTTGTAGAAAATGGTACAAACAGGAAGGCATTATCATATTTATAAATTCTGCTACAATCCTCTCTCATTGACAAGTATAAAAATACATACAGTATTTCCTTTCACGTCTCCCTTTAATAACAAATAGATTATTACATATGGTCAAATGAGACTGCACACTTTTCAGACTTTTTCTTTACTGTACAAGTACAGAATGTGATACAGTTCTTAACTATTGTGTACTCACAATATTATAACAATAAGTAGTGCAGTGACACACCTACTTTTGAACTTCTAACGAGTCCTGGTTTTTTTTTTTTAAATTGATTTAAGATATGTTTAAAAGATTTTAAATTTCCAAAATAGCAAAATGTCTCAACCTACTTGGAAGTTATGAAGGGAGGCATAAACCTCAATATTAAGATATAGTCCTCTATTTCTCTCCACAATGAATTGCTTAAACTGTACCATGCATACACTTTCACACAATGAGTTTGGTTTATAATTCATGTCCTACTAGTGTTCTCTAAATAATCATTTATGCACAGAAACGGTCACTTATTTATCACCTATCAGACTTAGTTTATATTGCAGTATATTGGTAAAAGGCATAAAGAATGCAAGACGTCTTTTGGAAAAAGGAACAAAAGATACATAATTTGGCCCAACATTTCCTTGACCATCATGGAGGATCAGCGGAGGGTCTACATTTTAGAGGTTTGTAGGAAGTAATTAGAGATGCTATGGGAGATAGAGACCTCAAACTCCTGCAGAGAGAACAGTACTGGATCTATACGTAAAACCCAATGGGATTAAGTGAGCAAGTAGAGCTCCATCCTTTTTCAAGTAGATTCAAGATTGGGGGGTCTAGTACTGTTCATATTAATACTAATTGGGATACACTGTAAAGATGGCCATAAGCTATTGGGTCTTTTGAGATCTGGAGAAATAGAATACATTGAATATATAGTTTTAAGTTGAGGGACATAAGTCTATGGAGTCCCCCTGTTTAATTCATTTTATTAATCATGAGATTAATTTAAAAATGCATATAGTTTTAAAGTATAGATCCAAACACTATGTGACAGAAGATAATATTTTTCTTCTTTTATCCCGTTACCCATTTTTTCGCAATATTTGTGTGATAAACTAGTATTGGTCCATAGGATGATTTTAATATATTCCACAATTTGAGCTCCATACCAAGTGGTGAGTAATAATAGGCATTTGGTGGATAATTAATTAGGAGTAATTGATTTTGTAAGTGAGATCGTATTATATTTGGTTATTTTATGGGTATGTAGTTTTATCAATGTTTTAAAGTTTTTTTTAAATATTTTAACTACTTTTTATGTCGATATGTCTAAAAATGTGTTATTAATTGTATTTGTTTATGTGAGAATAACTGTCCGGTGTTCGAATTTTTAGTTGATATGTCTGGGCCAATCGCATCAATTCTGTCTGTATATAAAGGGCAGTACCCAGTATACTTGACACAGCTCCTGAAGAAGCGTAACACGAAATGCGCAGAGGGATCTTCTGTCCTTGCGTAGGACGATGTGAAATCACGTCAGGACACGGCTGTGGTCCCTCCCCCCTGTGACTTGCGAGAACGTTGCTCTAGCTAGGCAGTCACTCTCGCTTGATTTGTGGCTTGCGGTGCATGTTGGGACAGTTTGCTCCAGCTGCTGTCCGGTTGGCGACCGATCGGTGTTACGGTTGGAGCTGTCCTGGAAGACAAACCCTGGGTCCAGTCTAGTCTTTTCTTCCGTCAATGGTGTGGGGGAAGCGTGCCATGTACGTAATATTACTATATGTAAGTTTTTAATTGTTATCCTATATTAAAGTGGATTTTATCTAACACAGTTCTTTATCTGCGCTCCCCTTTTTTGTATAATATTGGTAAAAGGTAACATACTCATGTAATGAACAGATGATTATCTCCCCCGAGTACCACTACATAACAAGGTACCTCTGTGTGCAGTAAAGATTTACAAAGGTTGATTGTCACAGAAAGAATTTTCTATTTACACTAATTTCAGCAACTACACCATTATAAAGACACTTTACCAACAAGTTACTTTAGAAAATGTTAATTCAAATGTCTTTACGCGGTAAAAAAGAATAAAAATGGCACTCAAACTTTTTATTATTAACCCTTTGAGTTCCCCTAGACGTAGTCACTACGTCATTGGGTCTTGCCCTCCAGGGGTCCCGTGATGTAGTGGCTATGTCATGCTCAATGACGGTTCCACCGGCACTCAAAGGGTTAATGGGGTGCCTACACCAACCAGATACCCATTGTTTCATAATTAAAGTACCACTCCCCATTCAGCACATTGTAAAATCCAAGCGCACTGCATAAAACATGAAAAAACACAAACACAAATAATGTGAACTATCCTAAGTCCTATCATAACATCGAAGGCTTACTATAAAAGATAATTATTTTAAAAGCCCTTTTGACCTAACAAGGCATTTACATGTTCCAAAGAGCAGTACAACAGGGTGCAAGACAATAGCAAGCAAAGAGCAGATTAACATCAATTTACACCTGATAACACAGTAAACCAGTAGGTCATTGCTCGGTTGAGTTTACAATCCAAGAGGTGGTCTTGAAGGCTTTGCAAGACCCATTGAGTGCACGTACAAAAATAGTAGCTTAGGGTTGAGCACTATGACAGTAATGCAGCTTGAAAGTGCATGCATCTGTGACCACAGCTTGATCCGAGAGAGGAACTGACATTTTACTTAAGACTTTGGAAAGGGATAGCAACAAAGCTAAACTACTTCAAAGACTTCACTTTCCGCCTCAGGTGCTGCCTAATGGTGCCGTCTGAGGTACTTATTTTTGTTGTTGTTAAAGCAGCAATTTAACAGAGCTCCTTTTGCTTTTTAATGTCATACTTTCCTTTTATTTTTATGATGTTGCAATCCAGAGATATCGTTCTTTAAAATGAGACTTTTGATTGAAACCAAGATGGCTGCAATTTTCCCAATAGAAGTCAATAGGATGAAGCTTAAGGAATACGTGTTTGTTCAGCATTTCTAATCATGATTGGAAAACCCAAAACCAAAAAAAGTGGACGTTGTATATTTTTACGAGTACTTCAATGTTCTGTGCGTTTTATTTCTTTTTGTACTGCACTTGCTGGATGGTCCTGCCACTTTAAGAGATGCCCCTATATTGTGCGCTTCATTTAGTAACTAGATGAATTCCATGCAAAAAATGACTAGCAATAAAGTAATCAACATTAAACAAAAATGTTCAGTATACTATCGTGCAATACAGCACCTCTAATGTATCCCACTATATCTGCCAGGATCTACTAAGCGCTGATATAGGTTATTAAATAGAAGGACAGTTAATGAATGATCGCTGAGTGATCACTGTGTGATATGCCGTATCACGGCTTAGCTCTGCGTCTTCTCACAGCTCGTTTCCCAACTCATCATTACCTTCTGATCTTTACTTATTTTCTTCAAAACATGCATAACTGCAGTGGCGAAAACGTTGCAAACAAATCAAACTTTGCTAATTATACAAACATCTTCCTCACAAAGCAATAATAGAAGGTGATGAACTAATAAAAGCGCATCGATCCGGTGCTCCAAAAAAGAAAGGGTTAAAAGGTGAATAACTGGAGACGCTGTGGAAAGGATGGATAGATTGGAATAAGGTCTTCACCTGTGTATGAAAACAGGAGAGTGCAGGCCACTAGTATAGAATACAAATAAAAGTATGTGTGTAGCAAACTGTCTCTATAAAGAAGAGTATACTGTGGCTTAACTAACAACTGGCTGATCCCATTCAGCACAATTACGTTGTAGTATGCTACTCACAGACCGAGGTGAAACTCCGACAGCTTCAGCAATCCAGGACCCTGTGTCAGAACGCTGCCTAACTCGGGGGATCCCGGAGACCGGTACCACAGCAGCAGCAGGAGGGGAACCGGTTACCGCGCGGCCGCCGTCACTCCGAGAAGTGCAATCCCCTTTGATAAAGTGACCTGTGCGCGAAACATGTCAGAGTGCTTGTCAGGACTTTGTCCTTATGTGCTTTTAATCCAAAAAATCTCTGACATTATTCCTGGTGACCCACGTTGCTTTGGTGAGGCTGTGCTCCAGTTCCTGTTTGGATCTTGTTTCCTCACAAAGCAACTCTGATTTTATAATTTTTTAGGAACACGAGCAGGGAATAGAAATTTATAAAGTATTCCAACTTAAATGTAGGTTCTCGGGAATCTGTTGAGAATCTCATTAAAGTGAAGGTGTCACTGAAGGAACCGGAATGCCAATAAAGGACAAAGGATGTGTGGGCATCAAATCCGATAATGAGGCTTCCTGTCATGGCTGTGCTTATACTTACACGCGCCCACAATCATGTGGAGACTCTGATGTGTTGTTCCCAGCTTGAGATCCTTTTCAGTATTATTGTACGTGAGTGGCCCTCATGGACCGTTCGTATTTATATTCTCCTTTACTACAATTGTGTCGGGACATCTGTACTTTTGGGACATCATATTTTCCTATTTTTTCCTCGCTCTAGCAGTTACCTTGCGGGAGGACTCAGCAGGATCTCCACACCCAACTCCAATTACTGATGCACCATATGCATTAGCATTAATAATATTAAATATGTCCTGTGCTCTGATTTGTGCTGTGTTTAGGATTAGTCGGTGTACCATCCCCTTATCTTTCTGTGGTTTGATTATTGCTGTGCCCGGGTTTTGTTGCCTCCTGTCACCGATATTAGATTCCATCAGCATTTTAGTATTCCATGTATATGCATTTGCACATTGATTATATTGCTTTGTCTTGCTCCAGATTTAGGGTGGCAGGTGGCTTGTCCAAAAATACTGGACACAACGCTAAAATATGTAAGAAAAAAATACATATACAAAATACCCCCACATGACCCCAATACATATACAAATTGCCCCCACCCCCCAATACATATATTTAAAAAATATACCCAACCCCCCCCCACTATATATAAAAATATACCCCCACCCACTACATATAAAAATATATCCCAACCCCCACCCACTACATATAAAAATATACCCAACCCCCACCCACTACATATAAAAATATACCCCAACCACCCCAATACATATAAAAAAATATACCCCAACCCCAATACATAAACAATATAACCCCACCCCCAGTACATATAAAAAATACACCCCAACCCCCCCCCCCCAATACATATTAAAAAAAATACCCCAACCCCCCTAATACATATAAAAAATACACCCCCAATACATAAAAATCAGACTTACCTTGGGGATGGTCTTAGGTCAGGCCTGGTGGCTGCGGGATAGGGGGTGGACCGGTGGCTTAGGGTGGGTTGGTGGCTGCGGGGAGGCGGTGAGCCATTGGCTGCGGGGATGGGGGCATTGCTGCACGGGGGCCGGTGGCTGCGAAGGGGGGAGCGTTTCTGCGGGAGGGCCGGTGGCTGCGAGGGAGGGGTGTTTCTGCGGCAGGGGTGTTGGTACGGGGGGGGGGGGTGACTGGGGGGGTGGGGGTGAGGTGGTGGCTAGCGGGGCACCCGGCGGCAGGTCACAGCACTTGCTGCCGTCCCAGCTCTCCCCCGCTGCAGGCTTCTCCCTCACTGTGTCCCACGTGGGACAGTGAGGAAGAAGTCTGCAGCAGGGTAGAGCCGTTACCGGCAGAACGTGCTGTGACCTGCCACCGGGTGCCCTCAGCCACTGTGCGTCCGGAGAGAGGTAATACCGGACACATACATGTCCGGTATTACCTTTCATTTTTACTGGACGCAGGGGCAAAATACAGGGCTGACCGGTTCAAAACCGGATACCTGGCAATCCTATCCGGATTGTGATTTTTCTTTTGCATTATGTAATGCATGAATTTTGGCGTTATTGATGGACTTCTTTATGGTTGCACACACATTAAGGATTTCTTTTTGATTCCTCTGAGAAGTCTGTGTGCTTTAATAAAGGACCATGTTTACAAGTAAATGGGATGCAAGACATATCACTGCACTGAAAGATATCTTACAGCCTTGTGAAGCAAAATATGGGTCAAAATTAGAATTATAAGAGAAGAGTCCAGAGGGAATGCAACCAAGAGAGGTTAGTGTCAAAACAGCAGAGATGCAGAGAGTAAAAGGAAGTAGAAATACCCAAGGAGTCCTCATTAATAAGATACCGGTGTAGAGTTGGTTAAATAGAAAAGTAGGGCAGGAAAACGTTTATTTTGGACAGTAAGAGAAAGCTGTGGATATATTATTTTTGTAGCAAAGTTAAACACACATCAGCACACAAGTTAATATGAAAGTAAGTCACCTATTTCAGTGAATATTAGTGACTTGGAATGATCAAGTGTTTATAACCATATTTAACCAAAGTTAGCATGCAAATATTTATAGGGAACTCAATGTCCTTAGTGGCTTCTGTGTGGCGTTAAATTATCTGGGGATTATGCTGTTCAAGTGATATGCAAACCTGCTGAATTAGGGTTCTCGTCCAGCACACCGATGTCAGGAAAAGCACGAGCTAGTTTTTTTTTTACATTTTATTTAAATGTATGCGTCTACTAGCTGGAAGCCATACATTTCAAAGCATTCACACTTCCAATAAAAGTCACTTAAAGGGACAGTCCACGCGGCAGGCAAAAACTAAATATTTTTGAACTTGTCACTGTAATCGGCTTATTGAGAAGGATTCAAACAATTAATAAAAGGAAACCAACAATCCATCTCTAGTTTGGAGAACAGACAGTCTCATCACTATAGGATATTAGATACCGATTCAAGAACAGTAAAACCTTTTGCTTACCATGGAATCATTACACATATAAAACATTTTTTTTTAAATACTTAGGCTTGTCTACCAGCTACTGTATATCAAACACATGCTGCAAGCTTTAGGTGGAGCTGCCCCTTATGTGAATGAACATATTTTTAACTAAATGTTAGATTGATGTCATGCCTAATTAAAGGGCCACAATGCAGGTATAATTAAAAGCTTTTCAAACAACTTATCTGTGTATTTGGCTTCCTTATAAACTACTGTAACTTCTAAAGAACCCGTTTCACATGTTAAAAGTTGCAAATGTCCTTTGTGCACTTTAATCCTAAGCAGGACTGCCCTGAACCCCAATGCTTTCACGAACATAGATAGAAACACCATGACATTTCCATACGGTAGAACAGATGGGATACATTCCTTCTATCACCTTCTGTTATATTCATTGGAGCTTCTCCTACTAAGATTATTTGACCTTTTTACAAGTATGGTCTACAGTGAATTAACCCTGATTGAAATAGGTTTCAATACAAGCATAAACCTTATAAGGCCCAAAGGCCTTTAATGCAGTGTTTCAAGCACATCCAGGGAACAAGTGCTATAACAAAATAAATGGGATGAAACACAGCAGTTGCTCATTTTGCAGGATTTCATTAGGGCATGGACAATGTGAACTAGTTAAAGGAAATAAATAAACTGAAGGACAGTTGTTAGTCTGGATAAAGACCAGATGGTGTGCCAGAGGGCTTTGCAGATGTCCATGGCATCACATAGCATCAAGGTGCAGTAACCCAGATTCTCTGGCACAGGACAGAAGAACTATTACGCAGCTATTAGATCCAGTAACAACAACCTGACGTGGCTGTCAATATACATCAGCTAGCCAGAACACCTCCTCCACCCATGGATTCTTTCTTGGTTTTATAAGCTAGACAGATGTGTTGTACAAGCTAATCACCTCAAACATAATTACACACCACTCCAAGAGAAGCACTGCCACATAAATATGAACATCCAAATAGAAGCATATATGCAATTGATGCAACTCTCCTTGTACTACTGACCTTGATATGTTTAGGACAATAAAACTAATACAACTAGAACTCAATTATGACAAGGATCTGACTTACACAACCTGCAGGATCCTCTTCAATTCTGTATGAAATACAAACCATGACTAAGTCCTCTCTGACATAACTTCCAGCATTTCAGGACATATGATAATCACAGATACCAACGTAAAAATTGAAATGACAGGTAAGTCATACTGAATATCCGTCACAGTGCTCGGAGGTTGCCGTTACTAGCACAATCAAGAACGTAACATTCTGAAGTCAATGTTCTATTAGGCACGGCAAACCGGTTGTCTTTATACGCCCGACAACATAACCCTTTGCCAAGCTGACCAGTGGTATTACATTAATTGAGCATAATGTACTTTAATTCTCAAAGCATAATTCATAATAAGGGCTCAGGTTTTTTTGTTATAACAAAGACTCTAGTGACTGCTAAGGTGGTTACAGAGAAACCAATGAGGTTAACAACCCCTGTTTAGGGTGTAGATTAATACTATTTTTATATCCTGTATGGTGTGCTCTATTACACGGCTCGATATCGCAGAAAAGGAAATTGGTCTAAATATGTAAAAACTAAATGCAAGAACTAAATGTATTTTTGATTGGTACAACACCGATTGCTACAGTACTTAATATGTTAACAAAGGAAATCTTTTATTGTCATAAAAGGTATAATGCTGGAATGCTATTTTAACATGTGTTGGAGGATTTGCCAGCACTGAAGGGTTTAAACTGAGCAGATATTAAACTTTACCCAGTTCATACAGGATTATGCTTTTATTTTTGCTGATAGAGTGAAATATTATATGTCAATTACGATCGGCACAAAATAGATAAATTTAGAACTTGAATGGAATTAAAGTCTATTGAACAAAGAGAAGAAGTGAAGACGCAGGCGATAATTGGAGTTAAGACTGTAATTAAAATAATCTGCTTTGAAACATACAAAATTGTGAACAGCAGCAAAATATAGTATAAACCTCCCTAAAATAACAAAAACAGCTGCAGGCATTCATGAGCAATGTTATTTGTTTTGTGAAAAAGTAAAGAGTTTACATTACCCCTTTATTTTATCAATCTTCAAAGATGAAGAAGACAGGCTAATAACATGGCAATTAATGAGATTGTGTCAGCAGTTCCAGTTTTTCATTCTTAAATGCAACTTTTTTTGCTGCACGTCCAACGTCTGTCTCTGTTGGTTACATTTTGTTATGCAGATGTACAGCTTCATTCATGGTTGCAAAAGTCACAAGACAGAGGGGAAATGTTACCTTTAACAAATGTACCCCTTGCTACTACTTACTGTAAAGTTCTTCTGTGATTTTTTTTTTTTTAATTTCTTTTCCCTTGTCAGTCCCAATACAGGAGTTCAAAGTATTTAGTGACCTAAGGTCAACATGGCAGTTGTAGACTGAACTGCTTCCTGGGCGCTCATCAGAATGCACAAGGCTATGTGCAATAGTCTTTTCTATTCCATAGTGGCTGAAATAGGAAGTAGTCTAAATGCAAAGATACTTAATTTCAAATAAATTAAATATGTCATATGGAATATGCATTGGGGGCTTCGTGGTTTACCGTCGTATATCACTTTCCCAGTAGCACTACAGTTGGCAATACTGCGTATATAAATACAGTATATAATACTGTGGGTATGGGTTTTGAGCTAGCCAAGATATTTCATTTGCAATTCCAAATACAAACATCTTTTTTTTCTATAAAGGAGATCCTTGCGTGATTGAAGGAGGTCTCTCTTTTGTTTTATATGTAAGAGATCAGCAGTGCAATAGAATCATCCATTTTCACGAAAGTGGAGAGGAAAAGGTCTATAGTGATAAGGTGACAAGGATTATCTCTGAAGTCTTGGTCCTGTGTAGTGTACAGTGAAAGCATCCCAAATCTGCAAATCCTTAATAGCTTTACTGAACTACCATTAGTAACCACCAAGAGATTGAAGGCACAATGCACCGTAGGATCAAAATACAATCAATAATTATCTTTTCCATACAGCTGCCTTATTGGACACATTCCTGACAGATGCAGCGCTGATGACAGCTGCTTTAACATCATGAGTTGATGAGAAGAAATCTGATCGTTTTCACAATTATCAAAATAAAACGGCTCACTAAAGCACTAAACTTTTTCCGACAAATAGCAAATTTGTATGAATGAACGGGTAAATGGTATGAAACTTCAAATAAGGTATCATTTCTTTCATTATTATTCACGTATTACTATTATTATTAAGATACCAAGATTATATCATTCAAATCTAAGCAGTTAACTATTTCTAGTTGCTGGGCAGAATTAAAAATAGATGGGAGTTGAGTGTAGGTATTTTATTTCTAAGCCTGACAGACAAGAGCTCAACTTACTCCTATCGGTTGAAAAATGAGTCCATCCACTTCATGACTGACCTCTCTGGCGAAATTTCCTTCAAGCAGCTGCAACAGAAAGTGCGAAACAAACACAAGAGTTACTTCCACAAGCCTAACAAAAAGCATTTCTTCACAAGTTTACAAGAGCTGGTAGATGGCAATTACAGTATAGTGGGCAACTGATTGATTGTAATCACTATACACAAGATGCATACAAACCTTTTGGAATATTACAATAATTCAGATATGATGACCCATGTAATCTTCTGCTATAAGACATCCCCTGGCCCCGGAAGACACCTTACAGCTCATTGACGATTGGGCAGTAAGGTACAGTGTCTTCTAGCACCGGAGGATGTATTATGGCAACAGACCACTTTGTAAATATAATTAGAGAGGTTGTGCGATTGGCAATCCACGGGCCAAGATTCTTGGCTTTTCTTGAAATCAGTTTCATTGACTCTTACAATTAATCCAGTTGGTTAACAGAAATTATGTGACATGCAATGCAGCTGCTCAAGTTATCCTGCTGCCATTAATCAAACAGATGCTCTCATTGTAGATTTCCATGTGCAAACTTCAGCAGATTAATCCAGTTCTGCACTTTGGAGGTAAAGCAAAGGATGTTTCCTAATGGCCATGAAACTAATACAAGCACAACTCCCCCCTACTCCCCCTTCTGAATGCTGGTTGAGACAGAACACTTATTCTTGAATAAATTGAAGGCTAATGAAGGAGAAATAAACAGTCTAAACAAAGGTTCCTATTCAATTATGTTCTCAAGTCATAGTCACCTTGCTCAAGAAGATATTCGCATCATTCAAATCAATAGATCTTAAATCTTTCCAGAGCAAGGTGCAGACAGCTTGAGTATACGGAACAGGACCCATGTCTTTAAACTTCCAATCCCTTATAGGACCCAAGTGTACTAATGGCATTGAAAGGTTTAAGGGATTTCATTTGGGCGATTGATGCTTTTTATCAAAATATGATACCTGGAAGTATTATTTAACTAATTTTAAGTTCATTTGTAAACATGTTGAGCTGACACTTGGGAGGTGTTATATTTCCCCATCCCTTCTGCCTGTGTGTGTTCAACAGGAGCTTTGCACAACTAGAGCCCATACTTCTCATTCAAAGGTCCCTACAAATACGGTTCTTAATTAATTTTTAGAGGGCTCTGGAATCTTTGCTTTTAGTATGGTTACATTTGTCTAAGAAAGCCAATTTTGATTGTTACATTTATTTATGTAGCCCCCCTCTGGGGACTACTAATTAGTGTAAAGGATTAACAGCCTTAATGGGCTAACCATGTGGGATCACTTTGGTAGTGCCCCATCTCACCTTGTGATGTAGGATGTCTTGTGACCAGTGATGTCACCATAGGTAGACAGTAGAGTATACATTGCTCCACCCAACGTTCTAGAAGCAGGTTCCCTCAGAGTTCTGCAATAGGGCCTCACAGTGAGTCCTGTAAATATGTTTAAGTGTGCAGATATGTATTTGAAGAGTGTCCTGTCCCTGTTTATTGTTTTAAGTTAGAGAATGTGCCCTATTTAGTTGGAGCCTATAGTAATGGCCCAAGATTGTTGTTATTCGGCAAGAGGAGTAAGCAAGTGCTTAGTAGGAGTTCTCAGAGTAGCAGCTCTGGAGCATAATTGGATCACCTCCACTGGAAGGTACTTAATTAAACTCCAGTAAACTCCTGATCCAATAGGCATGGGCGAACTATGTAGTACACAGTAAGGGGATACTGATCCCAAAAAGCAGAATGTATTGTCGACAGGGGCCCACTTGAAATGGGGCACTATTTTTGCTATGCACAAGCCAAGTCGATGGGAAATAAGCATAAGTACCTCTAGAGCTACAAGGGGAAGAACCACAGAGTAATTTTATGATTTGACACCAGTTAATATGACCAACGTGAAATATGTCCTTTACATGGTGAGCCTTATAAACGGATGTGAATAAAGCTCTTTTTGTACTATAAAAAGTTTCTGGCGCCCATCCTTACTCTATCAGCACCGACCCAGCACCCTGAATAGACAGGAGTCAGTATTGCCATGTATATAGTTCAACTTCAAGTAAACTCCTTCAGAGCCGGGCAAGAAAGGTTAATATGTGGCATTGTATACACACACACATTTATTTTTGAGCTTGTCATAATTATGCTTTATGTGGTCAAAATAGCTTTAGGAAATGAACGGTTAAAGGTTGGTGACATCAAAATCTTAGCTCCTTCTTCCTTGTCATTACATCTGAAATGCTGATCAATACAGTATATCAAATACAACTGGGAAGTAAATTTACGAGATTCTTTAGCATACAATATAAAAGCACCTTTGCATTAAAAAATATGTTGATTTCCTTTTTTAGATATAGTCAGAGAAAACTAAAAATAAGGGACATCAAAAACTTTTCGAAAAAACTTTTCATGTATCAATTTCAAAGTTATGAACATGCGAGCACTAGGGCATGATATAGCTGGTCATTGTGAGAAATAACTCTGGCCCCTATTCAATATACTGTAAAGCCGCATTTCCATGGTGGGCAAGCTCAGAGTTCCATCCAAATAAATGGTGCTTAGAACTTAAGTGACATGGAGAACAAGAACAAGCACCCTTCCCAGCACTGGGGCTCGCTCAAAACAACAAAAAGCAAAGCTATTAATGTGATGTGGTTTGCGAAGTCACTATGGAGTACATAACAGAAATAAAATGCTGGATCTGTCAGTCACCCAGGATAATGAATGCAGCAGCAGCAGCAGCAGCGAGAGTCCAGAAGTATGCATGACATGTGGGCTTGCAGAGTAGGAATATGGAAATATGATATTTCCTGCAAGCTTGTGGAGATCTGTACATCAGTGACACTATGGCACACTCCTTCCATTGAATATCCAGAATTACTCCAGTATCAATGGTTATAATTTCATTCTCAACAAACCTTCTGATACTGGCAAAAGATCCCATATTCCATGCCTGTTATTGATGCACGTTGTCTAGTAGTAGGTAACTGGGGGTGGCTGCACTGCCTTGCTCGTATTTTCTTTCAGCACATATTTTATTTATAACCCTTTTCATGAACCATTTTGACTCCAATTTGATAATAAAAAACCTGCTCTGACTTTCCATGAGAGTAAGTTAGCCAAACGTTAACGGATAATACCATTCTGCTTCCTGTATCTAATTTCAGGATGAGACAAATTTCTAGTTGGGAAAATAGAAGTAAGGGCTTTATGTCGCAGTGTCTAAGAGTGCTGTAAAAATCAGTAATTCCTACACAAGTCCCAGGCTCATACACCTTACAACCCGGCTGTTATGTGCGGAGTGCACAGGGACATAATCTGGTTTGTCCACGGTTACAAGGAGCAGACATTGACGTTCTATCAGGCTTTTTGCTACTCATATTTCTACTTCATAATAGCTTTAGGAATACTTGTATTCCATCTGCTGCTGTTTTATTTCACTTATGCTGAAATACCTGTTTTCCAAGTACCCAAGTTTTTTAGAGACTATATATACATTTTTGCTGCAGTTATTTTACATTAATATTTAACTTTAAGCCTTATTAACACCACAAATTTACTGATTTTTTTTCCAGTTTCCAAAAAGGGATACAAGATTTACCAAGTGTCCCCAAAAAACTGCAAATCACATTTAAATGGTAATAATAATGCTGCAATCCTGTCAGCACCAATTTCAATCTCCCTCAATGATTACTATTTCCACATCGCCAATGTTCTTCACTGCAGGGTACACAATCCCAGCCTGCTGTTCAGTGCTGCGAAAAGGGAGGCTCACTGTTCTAGAGAAAGCATCCATTCGCAGATGAACCATGGAGTTTAAATGCTGTTGTGCTGAATTTCAATCACAACTGCAATTAAAATATCAAAGGTTAATGATAAGCAAGCCCTCGCAGGCCCATGCTTAAGAACAGTTTGTATAATAAGAACTTTACACACCTACTAGAGTGATGGATGCTCTGCATATCTTTAAGCCTCATACACTCCATATTAAACAGGTGTAGGAAGCACAGTGTAGAAAATAAAAGCACAAATGGTATACAATATTATACGTCAGGTAATAATTTAGCAAACATCCAGCGGAAACAAAACAGGTACTCAGAAAATCAATTGTTATTCATTATTAATGTTCAAGTCTCCGCTATAAATAGGTGTGGATTTGACAAGTCCTGGTTTTGTCTTGGGTACTACACACGAAATATGTGCATTCTAGAACTACGTTGACAATTTGTTCTCTGCAGCAATGATATCAAATGGAATAGATGAATTATACCTGCAGCGCTGATGAGCATCGAAGTGATCAATGCAATGCAGATATCGAACATTAGTCGTGCCAGTTTGGAGAGAGATCTGACGCCACAGGAGGTCAGAGGGAGTGCAGCTCCAAAAGGGGATGATAAGCATAGTCTTTGTGAGAGGCTGCACGAAGGAGTAACACAGTGTTTGTGGTAACAGCCATAATAAAAACAGGGAATTCCAAGTGCATGGCCTCTTACACTCAAATTATTATAAAAAGTAAAATGGTTCTCAACATCATTTACACTGGTGTCTAAAGAAATACCATATTTGTTACAATGGTAAATTACAACAGTGACGTAGTCAATGCAATCAATGTTTTTTCTTAACACCACCATAGAATGCAACAGATTAGTTACTTTAACGTGCGTTTCTTATTTACAAAATAAAATAACTACTGTTTAAGCTGCATTTCTATGCAATTAGTCAAAACCTGAAAACTTTCATGATCCATACTTTGCACATTTTATTCAGAGGCTAATGTGCTATCCCATAGACTTAATATTATTAAAAAATATATATCCATACCATTCACTCCTGCTGCAAAAAGATTAGATGTTCTTAAGTTATTTTGAAGATATTGTATTTAGAAGAATAAGTAAATATGTATTATCATGGAAGGAAAGGAAAAAACATCCTGGCGCATGAATAAATTACTGATGTCTAGAAGCAGTGATGGTGTACCAAGTTTCCCACAGAATAACAGAATAAGCAGTAATAAAAATTCAAACAAATAACATTTATTTACAATATACTAAAATAAGTACAAATAGATAGCTCCTATAATAGGGGTCTATCATACATTAAACCCTATATCTTGATTAAGCTTAATCAAGCCGCATAATACATACACGCTAATAATATAAAATAAAAACAGATGTGACCAGTTATTGGACTATTGCAGAAAAGTTAGTATATGACCCCTCTGTACTACAAAGATGGATATTTCAGCAATGTGTCCAAGGTTGGATTTCAAACTGTGTTGGTGCTAAGACACAGTAAAAACCTTTTTGTATACAATTCCCTCTTGTCAAAGGTAGTGTTAATTGGAGACAGTGTGAATTGCACACTACATATAAATGCGTTTTGGTAACCTGAGGTTTTTGTGAGATATCTTCTAAAAAAGGTTATGCATTCAATTGTGGCTGTTGGAGTTTTACTATACCTGGTAGATATACATTTGCTATAATGTGTAGATTAGTGCTCTACTATCATCCGTGGTGGTTGATAGAGAATGGCGAACGGCGGGGTTGCAGACCAATCAGACATGTGAATGTGCTCACAAGTAGTATTTGTATTTGCGTGTACTGACTGATCCGTGTGGTTGAATTGAAGTGCTGGTTGTTTAAAGTGTGTGCAGTTAGAAACAGAAGCAGTTTGAACAAGGAAGTGGTTAAACAGGGTATAGTATATTGAAGTACAGTTTACTGTTAGCACTTCTAAACATCATAGTTGCTAGAATGAGCAGGATTGAAAATGCCACTCAATGCACATCTTGCCACATGTATGTGCACTTGGAGCAGCTGTTCCAAGGAGCATACCGCTGTGAGAGGTGTGAGCGGGTGGTCTCTTTAGAATCAGAGATTGATGATCTGAAGAGGCAACTTGCAATATTGAGGGACATTGGCAATCTTGAAAGGGAATTAGAGCTCACTGAGCAGGCCCTTGCTTCGACCAGTGGTGCAGATGGTGGCGCTATTAGTGAGGAGCAGGTAGGTAGCTTGGTTGCCATTAGTGAGGAACAGGTAGGTAGCTGGGTGACAGTTAGAAGGGGAAGCAGGGGCAATAGGGAGAGGCAGGTCATTTCTGAGCTGACACATCCCAATAGATTTGCCATGTTGAGTGAAGATATTGGGAATGTCGGGCAGAAATGTCCAGGCTGGGGGAGACTAATTCCTCTAGCAGCCAGGGGAATAGTTCCTCCAGCACAGATGCTCAGATACAAAGAAAGATTGTGGTGGTAGGGGACTCCATTATTAGGAAGGTAGATAGGGCAATCTGTTGCCGTGACCGCATTAACCGAACAGTTTGTTGTCTCCCGGGTGCTCGGGTTTGGCACATTGCGGATCGGGTAGACAGATTGTTGGGGGGGGGGAGCTGGGATTGACCCGGCGGTCTTGGTACACATTGGCACCAATGACAAAGTTAGAGAAAGATGGGGGGTCCTAAAAAATGATTACAGGGATCTAGGCTAAAAGCTTAAGGCAAGGACCTCCAAGGTAGTATTTTCTGAAATACTACAGGTGCCATGCGCTACCGCAGGGAGACAGTCAGAGATCAGGCAGGTTAATGCATGGCTAAGAAAGTGGTGCAGGAAGGAGGGGTTTGGGTTTTTAGAGCACTGTGAATCTTTTTCTAAGAGGTGCCATCTATATTCTAGGGATGGATTGCACCTCAATGAAGATGGATCTTCTGTGCTAGGGGGGAGAATGCTAAAAAGGTTGGAGGAGATTTTAAACTAGGATGGAGGGGGGAGGGGAATGAAACAGATAATGAACTAAATGGAATAGAGGAGGATACAAGGTGGTATGGAGGTAGAATGGGGGCAAGTGCGAGTTTGACAAGCAGTGAGACACCCATAGTAAATACAGATAATACTAGAAAACTTCAAAAGACTAAACCAAGTGGGCGCAGAAAGGAAGGAGCAGATAAGATAATAGTACAGGCTGAAAAAAAACTTAAATGCATGCTTGCTAATGCAAGAAGCCTGACAGATAAAATGGTGGAGCTTGAATTAATAGCTGCAAGGGAGCAGTATGATATCATAGGCATTACTGAAACATGGTGGGATGAAACTCATGACTGGACAGTTAATTTAGAGGGTTATTCCCTTTTTCGGAAGGATCGAACAAATAGAAGGGGAGGTGGAGTATGTCTATATGTTAAACCAGATCTAAAACCTATTATAAGGGATGATGTTTATGAAGGGAATGATGAAAATGTAGAGACTTTGTGGATAGAAATTAGCAGTGGAGGTAAAAGTATTAAGAAAATGTTTGTGGGAATATGCTATAAACCACCAAATATCTGTGAGATTGAGGAAGCTAAAATACTTTTGCAAATGGAAAAGGCATAAAAACTGGGTCATGTTTGCATAATGGGGGATTTTAATTATCCAGGCAGACTGGAGCAATGAGATTAGCGTTACAACAAAAGGAAACAGGTTTTTGGGGGTGCTTAAAGACAATTATATGAACCAAATTGAGGAACCAACCAGGAGAGGGGCAATACTGGATTTGGTCATATCAAACAATGTAGAAGTAATAACAAATATTCAAGTCCTGGAACATTTGGGTAACAGTGATCATAACATGGTCTCATTTGAAATAAATTATCAAAAAACAGATTACTTGGGTTCAACAAAGACCTTAAACTTTAGAATGGCAGATTTTAATAAACTGAGGTCTAATCTAGTAGTAATACAATGGGATGATGTTTTTGCAGGGAAAAATGTAGAAGATAAATGGGCAGTCTTTAAAACATTGTTAGAAAAGCACACTTATCAGTGTATACAAAATACAAAACAATACAAGTGCGCAACTATAATGGACCAACAAATGTGATATAAATAATTAGTGAAATATCCACTAAAATACCCAAGTGAGTGAAATATAACTGTGATACCAATTAAATATAGAGAGCGCCTGCTGCTGCGTTAAGGGTGGTCCAAAACTCAGGATCTAGACAAAACAAAACAAAAAACAGCGCACAACGCTCATAGTGAAGTAAGAATGAACAATTTATAGTTTAAAAATGATTCAAATCATTTAGAATGATGGGTTAAGCATTTAACTGTAACAGTGACAGTTGTTACCATTCAGACACCTGGATACACTGGAAAGCTGCGACGGGTCGCCCGATTCAGGAACTCTATGCTCAGATGGCCTGCCGTGTTCTTATTTGCTGTACTTTACAGACGGAGGTTCCTTCAGTAACATCCACATCGTCAGAATGTAAAAGTCCAGAGCTCCGTTAAAGTCAGCAGTGACTGTTGTGCTGGCAGTCACGTGGGACAGCGTCTCCTCTCTCCCTCGCGGTAGCGCACTGAACGCTGGCGGGTAGTGATGACGTCACCGTATCGGCGTCAGCCAGGGGATAGCCAGAAAGAGCTTACAAAGTACTAATGTACTAATAAAAATGACAGATCGATATAGGTACAATATTGTACAATAGGTACAATACGTCATTACTACTCGCCGGCGTTCAGTGCGCTGCACAAGGGAAAGAGGAGAGAGGAGACGCTGTCCCACGTGATTGCCAGCACACCAGTCACCGATACGGTGACGTCATCACTACCCGCCAGCGTTCAGTGCGCTACCGCGAGGGAGAGAGGAGACGCTGCCCCACGTGACTGCCAGCACAACAGTCACTGCTGACTCTAACGGAGCTCTGGACTTTTACATTCTGACGGTGTGGATGTTACCGAAGGAACCCCCGTCTGTAAAGTACAGCAAATAAGAACCCGGCAGGCCATCTGAGCATAGAGTTCCTGAATCGGGCGACCCGTCGCAGCTTTCCAGTATCCAGGTGTCTGAGTGGTAACAACTGTCACTGTTACAGTTAAATGCGTAACCCAATCTATTCTGATTTACGCAGAACCTTGAATCATTTTTAAACTATAAATTGTTCATTCTTCACTATGAGCGTTGTGCGCTGTTTTTTGTTTTGTTTTATCAGTGTATACCCTTGGGTAATAAGTATAAAAGAAATAAGTCAAAACCAATGTGGCTAAATAAACAGGTAGGGGAGGAAATGGACAAGAAGAGGAAGGCGGTTAGATTCTTTAAGTCAGAAGGGATGGAGACATCGTATCAGAATTATAAGGAATGTAACAAAAATTGCAAAAGGGCAATCAAATTAGCAAAAATGGATAATGAAAAAAGGATTGCAATAGAAAGTAAGGCCAACCCTAAATAGTTCTTTAAGTACCTTAATAACAAAAAAATGAGAAAAGAAAATATAGGACCCTTTCAGTGTGAGATGGGTCAGCAGATTATTGGAGATAAGGAAAAAGCTGAGGTATTAAACAAATTCTTTGCCTCTGTGTTTACCAGGGAAGAATCAAGTTCAATAGTAGTGCCGCAGGAGGAAGCCACAACCTCCATATTAATGAACAATTGGTTAACTGAGGAAGAAGTTCATAAGCGACTTGAAAACATTAAAGTTAATAAGGCACCTGGCCCCGATGGCATACATCCCAGAGTTCTCAAGGAGTTAAGCTCAGTAATAGCCAAACCATTATGTTTAATATTCAAGGACTCCATTTCCACAGGCTCAGTACCACAAGATTGGCGTAAAGCAGATGTGGTGCCTATATTTAAAAAGGGAGCTAGATCACAACCGGGAAATTACAGACCTGTAAGCCTGACTTCAATAGTAGGGAAACTACTTGAAGTAGTAATACAGGATAACATTCAGGAATACTTAATGGAAAATTATTAGTAATAGTCAGCATGGATTTATGAAGGATAGATCTTGCCAAACTAACCTTATTTGTTTCTTTGAGGAGGTAAGTAGGAATTTAGACCAGAGTAATGCAGTTGATGTGGTCTACTTAGATTTTTCAAAGGCTTTTGATACGGTTTCACACAAGAGGTTGGTGTACAAAATAAAGAAAATTGGACTCAGTAATAATATATGCACCTGGATTGAAAACTGGTTAAAGGACAGACAACAGAGGGTTGTCATAAATGGAACTTAATCAGGTTGGGCTAAAGTCATGAGTGGAGTACCTCAGGGATCGGTACTGGGACCCCTGCTTTTTAACTTGTTTATTAATGACCTTGAGGTTGGGATCGAGAGCAAAGTCTCCATCTTTGCTGATGATACTATATTGTGTAAGGTAATAGAATCAGAGCAGGATGTAATTTCTCTTTAGAAGGACTTGGAGAGACTGGAAACCTGGGCAGGTAAATGGCAAATGAGGTTTAATACAGATAAATGTAAGGTTATGCATTTGGATACAAGAATAAAAAGGCGACTTACAAATTAAATGGAGATATATTGGGGGAAACCTTGATGGAGAATTATTTAGGAGTGCTTGTAGACTGCAGGCTTAGCAATAGTGCCAAATGTCATGCAGTAGCTGCAAAGGCAAACAAGATCTTATCTTGCATCAAACGGGCAATGGATGGAAGGGAAGTAAACATAATTATGCCCCTTTACACAGCACTAGTAAGACCACACCTTGAATATGGAGTACAATGTTGGGCACCAATCCTAAGAAAAGACATTATGGAACTAGAGAGAGTGCAGAGAAGAGCCACCAAATTAATAAAGGGGATGGACAATCTAACTTATGAGGAGAGGCTAGCTAAATTAGACTTATTTACATTAGAAAAGAGGCGTCTAAGAGGGGATAAATAACTATATACAAATATATTCGGGGACAATACAAGGAGCTTTCAAAAGAACTATTCATCCCACGGGCAGTACTAAGGACTCGGGCCATCCATTAAGGTTGGAGGAAAGGAAATTTCATCAGCAACAAAGGAAAGGGTTCTTTACAGTAAGGGCAGTTAAAATGTGGAATTCATTATCCATGGAGACTGTGATGGCAGATACAATAGATTTGTTCAAAAAAAGGTTGGACATCTTTTTAGATGGGAAAGGTATACAGGGATATACCAAAGAAGTATAAATGGGAAGGATGTTGATCCAGGGATTAATCCGATTGCCAATTCTTAGAGTCAGGAAGGAATTAATTTGCCCCCTTCATGGGGTTTTTTGTTTGTCTTCCTCTGGATCAATAAGTAAGTATAGATATAGGATAAAGTATCTGTTGTCTAAATTTAGCATAGGTTGAACTTGATGGACCTATGTCTTTTTTTCAACCTCATCTACTATGTAACTATGTAACTATATGTATTTGCTGCATACTGTATGGTTGAGGGGTTTTGTCCCTTTTTTACTCGCCATAACATTATTTGTGTCTGGTTGTAATTATATAATCAACCAACCTAACAAAGGAAATTGTCACCTCAAGATCCTTATGGGAGATTTCAATGCAAAGATTGCGGCCCAGCAAAAAGACAAAGCATCAGTTGGTGAGTATGGTTAAGGCAAAATAATGAATATGGAGATAGGCTGGTAGAATTTGCAGAATGTGAAAACTTCTACATCATGAATAAAATCTTTAAGAAGAATCAAAATATAAAATGGACTTCGAAAGGACCCAATGGAATCAAGAATGAAATTGACTATATCCTAACTAACAAGAAACACGCGACAGAAGACTGCACAATCCTTAACCGTTTTGACACTAGGAGTGATCACTGGTTAGCTGTAAATTATATTTGAATGTGAAGATGGAAAGAAGAAAACTGATTTAAAAAAAGATGAAACAATCAACATCAATATCCTCAAAAATAACAGTACAGCATTTCAACTAGAGCTGAAAAATCGCTTCAGCTTGCTTGAAATGCATGGGGACACAAACAATTATGAAAAACTTCTAAAGACTATAGTTAAAAGCGCAGAAAAAAACCTGGAGGAATCGCTAACAAAAACCAGGATAAGAAAATATCTGATGAGACAAAGCAATTACTGAGGAGATGACAAGAAAGGAAGCAATCCTAACATTCAAGAACAAGAATTGAATATGGAACTATGCAGGATGATTCAAAAACGCGTAACTGAAGATGTAAGAAAATGTAACTGTGATATGCTCAAGACTATCGAAGATAACAAAAGCTTAAATTACACTGAGCAATGACTTATGATTGGGTAGAAGCAAATCATTGCACTTTAAAGATGCTGGATCAACAATAAAAGACTGCACTGATTGCCCCCGGGGGAGATGGAATTACAACTGAAATCTTGAAAGAAGCTGGGGACGAGGTAGAGAACTCTTTACATACTATGCCATAATTATCCTCATCCATAAGAAAGGAGATAAGAAAAGATCTCAATAACTACAGACAAATTAGTCTACTTCCAATCACTTACAAGATTTTTACGAAGACACTTACTAATCGGCTGAAACAGACATGAAGATCGCCCATCCTAGAGAACAAGCAAGATTTTGCCGTGAAATTTAAAGAGAGATATTCTTTATAGTTATTTACAGTACATATTCTTTTGATAAGGTGCAATCGTTTCCCGTAATACTTGATCTGTTGCTTTAACTGCATTTTGCCATTTATTTTTTTTGCAGATTTTCAGAGCAGTATATTTGTCTCTCTAGTTACTGGTCCTAGTATCGTGCAGTTACCATTCAGTTCAAGAATAATGATATAGCTCCTGGCAGCAGAATCCCTATGGTCTATGCTCTTTATACTCGGCTATCATTCTGTCAGATCACGTTATATCATTAATCGGGGTCCATCTTTGCTGCACAGAAGACTTGTATGCTCAGAGCAATTCAAAACTGATGTTTCTTAATCCCTATACTCACAGGAGCTGCTAAGCGCAGATACCATAGGATCCATACACAATACAATTATAAATGTGCTTTTTTAAAGACATCTGCCAGTAAAACATAAATACCATGAACTATAACAGTATGAAGCCAACATAAAATAAATCGTGAGATATTTAACTCTTGGGGAAAAAAGTGTTTTGGGTTAAATGCAATATTGAAACATCATAAATATACATACTTGTTTATTTATCCAATTATTTAATCTGATTCTTAATTGAAGTAGTTGCCTTCTGACAATACCGTTAGCATGTTTTTCTTAATCACATGTATTCTCTCTTTGTATTAAACTGCTTTCTGTTTGACCTTGGTGTCATAGCTGCTTATGAGTGCTGCGTACACTCATTTTTTTTTATCGAATTCCATGTTACATGCCAAAAAATAATGACATGAATAAACAAATCCTTATACCTATTATTTGCAGGAGAGAATAGGCAGTCAACTTTTCCCCAGACAAGACATTTCAAGATTGCAACATCAGAACGATAAGAATCAATTTAGAGCAGGGATTCCCAAAAGTGGGTTCCCTATAGGTGTCTCCAAGGGGTTTGCCAAAAACAAATATGCAATGGCAGATCCCAGGCGTACATAGTGGGTTCACCTTTAACGGTGCACTTCTTGCTAGTAAACTAATGGCAGCGGCATTCTAAATATGTCTCTGATTGACTTGTATAAAGAGGGTCAAACAAATATAAGTATCCATAAATTCATGCTTTGAAGTGTCTATACAATCTTCATCTAAAGTCTCTGTATTTTTTTTATTTTTACTTATTTTTATTTAGATTTTTCAAATATAAATGAGGAGGGGTACGGAAAGAAAAAAAATGGGGGGGGGGGAGAACAACCATTTTGTAACAAAATTCTTAGAGTCATCAACAGTCACATTACATCACATACAACATTTTATAAACCACATAATTTTCCTCACTCCCAAATCCACCTTTCTATTACAATCATATCCTTATCCCACATCCCATACTCTATCAAACTTTCTTGTGGTGTGGTTCAGAAATAAGGTGAGTCTCTCCATTAGTTGGACATCATTAACCCTTCTGATGATCCCTTATGGAGGGCGGAAGTGTATTTTTCCACCCTCCTGCTACAGCGCATCTAGCCGCCGTTAAGATATGCATAATCAATTTAACTGTATAGTGGTTCACATCTTCCATGGGTCTAGCCAGAATAATTAACACTGGGTATAACGGCATCTTAATCCCGTCACATCTTCTATCAGTTTCAAAACTATCCTCCAATATGTTTCCATAACTGGACAGAACCACCAAATATGCGTTAGATACCCTATCTGCCCACAACCCCTGCAGCATCTATCAGTAGAGTCCGGGAACATTTGCTTTAACCTCTTGGGGGTGTAATACCAACACAGCAAAATTTTATAAATATTCTGCTTCGTTACTGTACAGATGTAAAAAATTATATTGTGATAAAACAGGTACATCAGTTTAAAATTTACTAGCAGTACATGTATATGGACATGTTACCAATCAGCAACAGATGGTGGATAACGGTCACCGGATGGAGTCCCTTCTCCTCTCACGTCTCAAAGTGGATGCCGTGCATACAGACAGACGCCTGAAAGCCAGTGAGAGAGAGCCTGCTTCCCCGCAATAGCTGCCGTGAATACGCCGTGGGACAGCCGAATTCCATCAGGTTGCAGTGTCCACGCCGTGGGGCTGCTGCCCTCCATCAAGGCGGTCTGAGCGGTGCAGAGACTTCCCAAGGGAGACGTGAGAGGAGAAGGGACACCATCCTGTGACCGTTACCCACCATCTGTTGCTGATTGGTAACATGTCCATATACATGTACTGCTAGTAAATTTTAAACTGATGTACGTGCAATACTCACCTGTTTTATCACAATATAATTTTTTACATACTACACTATGAGGTTTTTTGCGCTGTTTCTTTTGTCGTTATCTCTCTAGCCTTTGTCTGTGGAGCCATTCCACGAATCCAGCAGCATATCCTCACACTTAAAGTAACAGGTTTATATTATAATTATATATCAATGAATATTCACTATAAAGCACATATTCATGATTATTAGAGCGCAGTTCACCCTTTGTTTCTATCGTTACTGTACATATAGAGGTTTTTTTATTGCATTGTCCCAAATACCTTCCCAGTCCTCTCTTGTTACTTTTCAGTCTGGAAGTCCAGAGCCCACTGAACCATATATTTATGGACCGAGCTATCGTTTTGAGAGGTTAACCCCTGGTAGAGAGATGAGATCAGACCGTTTTGATATATTTTTTTTTGTTTTGCAAAGATCTTCGAATCGTGTACTACCGGGGACTTCCTCCCCATAAAAACCCTGCCGAGAAATTTGACGAATCTGCATATATTTTAACATCTCAGTTGGGGGATAGACCTTATTTCAAGTTAATTCCTCAAAAGACATCAGCTTGGCTTTTTCTAATAGTTATCCCGTCTATAGGATCCCTTTCTGTCTCCAGGTTTCAAAACACTGACATCCCGGCAGGAACGCTAGGTTGCCAAACAGGAGAGTAAGTCTGGATGGGGTTGACATAACTTTATATTTCTTTTAAGCCAGCTGCCAGATGTTTAGGGAGAATACAATTACCATCAGGTCTGAGTGACACCCAGTACCAACCCCGAGGCACAACCATAGCAAAGAAGGCAGACCGACTGGGCCTTATAACGACCTCTTCAAAACATAAGTCCCTCCTGGGGAATGCCAGTACACCATCTGTCTCAGATGAGATGCTATATATATATTTTTTAAATATTTGGTACTGCCATATACTGTGTCCTTCCATAGACTACAACATAATTGTCACGGTAGCTTATGACAAGATATAATGAACACCAAATATCTGGGTTGAACTGAACGAGGCTTAGATATAATAAAATATAATTTATTCCTTAAATAAGGTGAACACATCAATATAGTACAATTAACAGACAAGAGGGTAAAACTTACTTAGGGTTGGGGGATGGAGAAGTATCCACTAGCAATTCTCCAGCAGTCCAGTGACATTCAAGATGGAATCAGAAGCACAACTCCAGCAATCCAGTGACATTCAAGATGGTATCAGGAGCACAACTAAAATCTGTAGGGTTGACACAGTTTATATACCTGTGCAACCCTATTCTTAACATTGAACACAGCCTATTGGTGAACAATTATCTGTATCCACTCTCTAATGTGGAGACACAGACTAACAGACTAACCCATGCCCTCAGGTAACAATTAGACTGGCAGAGTTTGTTGATTGACTAATACTTAATCCCTAGATTAAGGTGGGCTCAATTGGGATCAATTTTGGTGGGATCAATTTTGGTGGGCTCAGTGGGTCGATCTTTGCCAGTTTTTAATGCCTACAGTGACTCCACATATTGGCCAAATATGAACTCTGCAACCTCAAGAATTGGAGATACAGAAATGCACTTTAAAACATTAATATACATGCTTATAATGAAACATGGGAACAGGGGAACATACATTTTCAAGGTATAATAAGGTGCAAACCTCATCCCCGGACCGCAGTCCAGTTAACCCCTTGTCTCTCTGGTGAGGTCAGGGGATGGCCATATGGGGTGCAACCCCTTTAATACCGGGCCACCCCCTTTCTCCCTCTACAATAATTGATCTGGCAACTCTTTGTTGTTTATGAGTCCAGATAAATTGCATAATTCGATTTTGAATCTCTTTTATAGTTGTAGGCGGGATAGGTATTGGTAATGTCTGAAAATAGTACAGAAGTCTGGGGAGAATATTCATTTTAACCGCAGTAATACGCCCTAATCAGGAGATACAATGGGGATTCCAGGTTTGTAGATCCTTTCTCATCTTAGAAAAAAAACTCGGGGTAATTATATTTATATAGCGAGTTGTAGTCTCTAGTGAGATAAATGCCTAGATATTTAAAATGGGTCTTTTTCCACTTGTAATCAAAGTTGCCTTTGAGAACCGCAACCTCCCTTTCCGTTAATGTTAGATTTAACCCTTCAAGGAGGGTGGATTTCAAATTCAGAAGGGACACCAGAGGATTAGAAATGGTAAGGATACGATCGTCCGCAAAGAGTGATATTTTATAGCATTCGTCTTTTATTTGAATCCCGTGTATATTTGGGGAGGTTCTGATTGTTGCCGCAAAAGGCGCGATTGTCAAGGCAAAAAGAAAAGGAGATAGGGGGCACCCCCGTCTAGTTCCATTTTTAATTGTTATTACTGTAGGTTCCACTCCCCTCCTGGGATTTTAAGAGTGGCTGTCAGTGTCTGGTAAAGGGCACAGAACCCTTGTAAAAAAAAACCCTGAGAACCCAAATGCCTCTAATGTTTTATCCAGGAAATCCCATCTTATCAAACGCTTTCTCCGCATCTTAGCTCAGCAACACTGCCTTCACTTTGGATTTGTGGACCTGTTCAATAACATTGATAATTTTACTTGTGTTGTCTGATGCCTGGCGCTCGCTCACAAAACCCAGTGGTCATAATGGATTAACCTAGGAAGAATTGTATTGAGTTCAACCTGTTCAATCCTGACCAATCGCGCAAGACCAGGAAGTAACCCCGAGGCAGAGCAGTCTACCAAGACTCTGTAGGCAAAAGGCACCGACAGAAACGGCATCCAGGGGGAGGTTCAGCAGCAACTGCCAAGCAGCAGAGGTTTTACAGACCTCAAACTGACATTAACCCAGCATTGTTGGATCTATTCAGCAGCCCGGTGGACTCTCTTGGGGAAACTACTGCCCTTATCTGTTCCTGTCACCAGCAGTCACAGAAGGAGAAAGTCTATTAGACTTTTTGGTCAGGCAATTGTACAACCTTTTTATTTACATTTATATAGATACATCTATTTTTGATGTAATTTCAATTGGTCTATTTCTCATCCCACTACTGTCACACTCCCATTACCTTCCTGGGAGGTGTGAGCATTTAATGTTGTATTGTGTTATTTTAATATCCAAAGTGATTTACAAAGTATTTTTCATTTGATTTTTGCACCCTTCATTTTTTATTTTCCCTTTCTTTGGAGGGGCCTTTGATGGCTTCAGTGAGTCAACCGCCCGTGTTAGCTCAGTTATTTTTGCATTTAAAATTTTATGATCTTCCTCTGTCAATTTCGGAAGGTTGCATTCTCTAGGATAATCCAGTATCTGGGACAAGTCCAGGGTTTTAGAATTTGGGAATGTTATCCAAGTTATAGATATCTATATAGAATTTAGCAAATTCCTTTGCTATTTTAGAGGGATTGTATGTCACTTCTCCTCCTTTCATTCTAATGACAGGGACCAAGTTCTCAAACTAATCCCTCTGAGTTTATTTGCCAGCAGACGGTCAGCCTTATCTCCTTTTTCATAATACATCTGTTTAGTCCACTTCAGGGCCTTCTCTACCTCTTCTAATTGTAAGCTCTTGCGTTCTACCCTTGCCTGACTTAACATTTTATAGACTTTCCATGACAGATTTTTCTTGTGTGACTGTTCTAACTGTACTATTTTTTTCTGTGAAAATGTTTTGTTTCTCTGTTTTTATCCTGAGCGGGTGGACTTGTCCATGTCTGGATCTGGTACCTCCCTTCTTTATCCCTCTTGATCTCCAGAGGCTGGAACAGAACACCTTCTTTTATCAAAATCGCAACCCCCTTTTTTTACTGGTAAAAGATGAGTAGAATGCTACTCGTGCCACTGAAAGTATTCGGGGGCTCCTGGGTGTCAAAATGTGTCTGTTGTAGAAAAACAATTTCTGCTTTCAGATTCCTAAATTCTTTTAGGGCTAATCTGCAGTTACCATTGCTATTAAGCCCTTTAACATTCAAGGATACTAAGGTTCAATGGCGCTTGACTAGTCATTCCCAATATCATGTGTCTCTCTCTCTCATGTGAAAGATGTGAACAAAAAAAGATTGATGGTTGTGGGGGACAGGTGGCAGTAGGAAAATTAAAAATAAAGGAACTTTCCCCCTCTTAAAACAAAAATAACACCAAAAACAAAAATGAAAGTACAAAAAAATGAGTGTAACCATCCACTCATTCGAAATTTGCGGGCAGGCCCTACCTGGCGGGCATATGTCCCTACTGGGGGCGACCAGACGCCAGGCATACAGGGCTTCTTCCCACCCTACACACCCTGTCTTCCCTTGATCGCACCTGAATCCTGGCCGTAGCCTGGGCTCGCAAACAGCATGATCGTCGTTTTTATTTCACTGATCAGCAGACCAACTTCCAAGATATAGATGGTCAACTCCAATACTCTGATGAAACAGTCCCTACAAAAGTTATAAGAAATAAAAAAGGGAGAAACAAGGGGGAGTAAAAAAAAAAAACAGCGGGGAAGCAAACATGGTTATAGAATCAGCGTAGACTTCTCACAATCATCATATATAGGCGGTTCATCTATTAGAAAAAGCAGCCGTGGATTCCAGTAGAAATTTCCAACGTTTTGGAGAACCATAGGAGAGCGGTTGGACAGGAGTCTCTCAAAGGCACAGACGGTCTTGGGTCTTTTATCTATGGGTAACTGCACCCTCAGCCGATCGATCATCGTCTGTGTCATCCCCCCGAAGTCTTTGTCGTTGGCCCGCTCTATCCCTGAGGGTCAGACCCAACGCTGATAGAAAGGATGCTGATTCTTAGGGGTACCGGATCGAGATCTGAATGCCATCACGGGTGACTACAAGGCCAAAAGCCCATCGGTAGCGAATACCCTTTTTTATAAGTCTTTGTCGAAGTCTTTGTCGTTGGCCCGCTCTATCCCTGTGGGTCAGACCCAACGCTGATAGAAAGGATGCTGATTCTTAGGGGTACCGGATCGAGATCTGAATGCCATCACGGGTGACTACAAGGCCAAAAGCCCATCGGTAGCGAATACCCTTTTTTATAAAATACCGCCGTTACTATCGTAGCCCTCTCCTCCTCTCAATTGTCATCCTCGACAGGTCCTGGAAGATCTGGATGGAGCTGTTTTCAAATTCATTTGAGCCTCTGTTTCTACAACCTTTTATAATCCTTTCCTTGGATGCATAGTGGTGGAGACTTAGGACCACATACCTGCTTCTTTTGAGATCATCAAATCCTAGGGCTCTGTGTGCTCTATCAATCAGAAGATCACCATCCTATAGCTGAGGATCAATTGACGTAAAGTCTCTTAAGATATGGCTGGAGGACTTCCGCGGACACCAACTAGGGGTCATGTCGGATTCGCAAATTCTGCCTTCGCTCCGTGTTCTCCATTCCGTCCCTCATCTCATTATTGAGACACATGACCTCGTTGTCAATATTGACTTAATTTTCTAGGGAAATGTCAATCTTATTTTCAAGCTCCGTTGTTCTTTTAGCTAATACAGAGACTTTTGCTGCCAGAGGATTTTGCTGTCATCATTAGTCAAAGAGATTAAGGGGAAAGAACAATAATTACCAGGTAACATTCAAATTAAGTGGACACAAAATGTAAACCCACTTATTTATACACAAATACTTTCTGCGAAAGCTACCAAACCATCTGAAAAAACTACTCACCCCTTCAACACACAGCTCTTATAACCAGAGATCTAACTATTCACGGGTTCAACAAATAATCTGGTCGCTCCTCATTCCCTTAGGCCCGGGACATAGAAGGGTGAGGCGATCCGAGCCGCGCTGACGCTCGCCTGCTGAAATCTGGGCGATTTCATGCCCGTACAGGCGAGCCAGCGGGCGCGATTGGAGCCGGGGGGAGGTGGTTGGAGGCGGGACAGTGACGTCGCTGGGCCAAACGCCCGCGACGCACTGACGTCAACGTCACGGCGCCGTGACGTTGACACTGCTGTGCTGTGATTGGAGGTTTTCAGCCGACAGCGCGCTGAAAAACAGCTTGGCGCTCGGCTGAAAACTCCAACTCGTCAGCACGCTGCGGACGCTCGCGTGAGCCCCCTCTCAAGGCATCCTCATTGAGGATGCAGGGGCTCAGCGCTGAGCATCCGCACGCCTCAGCACGGCCTGTCCTTCTATGGACTCGGCCTTACTGTGCACCTCACAACTGGAACAACCAACAGAGACTCTCAAAACCGCCACCAGTCTAAGTTCTTTCCAACACTAATGCAGTCTCCAATTTTAATCTGGTGTGCAACTGTTACATACACCTATAACATATATTATCTTTAACTGTTCATGCAATGTCTTTATAGATCATGTATAACCCTGTTCATTTAATTTAACCATGTATTGTCATCATAACTCTGTGCCCTTGACATACTGTACTTGAAAACAAGATATAACTCTCAATGTATTAATTCCTGGTAAAACATTTTTATAAATAAAAGTGAAACTTGTATTAGGGCCCCACAACCACCCTCCCTATATATAGTTTTCAATGGGGATAAATATACAGATTTTAACTGCCCTTTATAGCAAACTACATTTAAAATTAATTTAATAACTACTAACACAATAATTTACAAATTGGATGTAAAAGGACAAAAGTACAGTTACACCCATTAGTAAATCCTGAACATCCTACAATAGACCCAGCATTTGAGGCACCTGAATGCAGAAGAAATACAAATAGTCTTACATTGTGGATTTGTATATAATCACCGCCCTGAGGCAGTGCCTGTGAAAAGTGGGCACTGCCTGTGAAAAGTGGGCACTGCCAGGCATCTAATATAATTTCCAGGATAAATTATAAGGCAGTAATCACACTGAGAGGATTCCAGTGCTATCAACACAAACCAAGCATCACTCTTATTTTGTAATGTACACCGATCGCTATCGTACATAACAGATGAATATATCCTGCTATTCATCCTAAACTAAAAGTAAAGATCGCACAACACATAACGAAATATAAGCAGAATTATTTAACACAGGTGTGCATATAGACAGTATGGTTTTGTGGTGAAGACCATTTGCTGGGACTTGTATTAAAATGTTAGTCACCCTTTAGGCTGTGTATAGAATGGCAATAACATGAGAGAACTCAGCCATGTTATATCTTATCCAACCTTCTTAAACTAGTTTGCAAAGTTAGAGCTGAAAGCAGGAGATTACGGCGATTTTGGAAAAACAGCAATATCTATTCTTCACATAGGAAGACGGCTACCTAGATGTATATGTACAGAGCAATGGAGATTTTCTTGAGAAATATACAAATCTAATAAATTACAGGAGTTTTCCTCCTCTTTGTCACACAGCACGTCATTTGAACTGATGTTTTCAAGACCTTACAAGCACCATATTTTGAGTAAAAAATGCTCATGTAGGTTAAAACTACAGCTACCAATAACTCTTAAAATTCAGAAAAAGGAAGTGCCATCTAAATCATTGAGTTCCAGGGTTACACACTGTCCTGTTCTTCATTACAAGACAAAACAAAGGCCAATAACATTGTAGATAACTTATAGCTGGTAATCATTAGAAAGGTAATTTGCTACAAAACATTCATAGCTCTATAAAACATGACATTTTCGTTTTCCTTCAGCTGTGGGCTAAATAATTTGATGTAAAATAAGTTACTTATATAGAGAAACTCATGATCACAGCTGCTTGCTCTGGGGCAATGTTAGAAGCTGAAGTATGAAATGGAACAATGCAATTAAAGTATATAAAAAACATCTCAGTGTAGCCTCACTAAAAAAAAGTCCACATGCATTTGTCGAAAAGACAAACTGCTTATGAAAATTGTTATTATTGATACATGATCTCACTTGCAAAGTGGTACATGCAAGACAACCAAGTTATTTCTAGTACTGTACATTAAAAATAATGTCATCAGTCATGCTGTATCAGCAGCAAGAGAGTTAAAAGGCCAATAATCTGTATGCATCCCATGAAACAAATAAGTATTCTAATATAACACAGCCACAGTATTGAGAGTTAAAAGGAACATAGAATTACTTGCCGAACGAGCACATTTTTTAGCTACCATTTTTATATATGTACACATACATACATATTTTTTTTAATATACACATCAAATGTATTATAATAAATATACATATTATGGTCCATATTTACCAAGCAGTGATATTCCACAAAACACCTTATTCAAGTCAATGGGCAATAACGGTCTTCCAGTGCCAGATTGAGTTTATGAAATGCACCTCATAGTATCTATAGCCCTACAGTATTTGTATAAAAAGTGCAATTCCCTTGACTCAAAAAATGATTGAAAAATCCATCCAAAAATGGCATCCTTCCACATTCCTGTATTCCCTAAACTTTCTTGCACCTCTGAAGAAAGGCCTTCTAACAAAATCTTTGCTGCCTACAATACAACATGGCAGATGGAATCAGATTAAGCTTAAAGTACCATTGCCTTTAAAAAATAAATATATAATTTTAGCCTTGAGGACCTCCTGCTCTCTGAGATACTTACATCGGAAGGTGATACCGCCATCTCTCATGTTTAAAGGTCCTGTGTCATGCGGGCCAATAGGAAGTAGCAAGGAATAATGTCGCGGCTTCCAATTTGCCCATGGGAGCTCTAAAGAGACATTTACAGTATCCAGCAAGAGAGGGTACCCTCATCACCATCCAATGTAAGTATATCGGGAAGGAGGGAGTCCCCAGAGCGGAAATCAACGCGATTCAACTCTGGAAACCTGCTGCTTCCCACCAGCTTAAAAAAAAACACAACCAGGTGACACCACTTCTATTCTGATTATTTCACTGCCACTTGGGGAGAGCCAAGAAACATGTGGCACATGGGTAGAACATGGACTACGGCTTTCAAATACCCCATACGTATGTCAGAAAGAAAATAATTTTATTAATTTGCAGCACAAACACGTTCAAAGAAGAGCTGCAGCACTGTAATGAATAACCAGTTAAAGGGGTAGTTTCAACATGTAAGCTTGATTAACATGTGCCTTACTTTAGGGATGCGCAATTTTTTATTGCTGTGCCCCCCTCCTGCCTGCTCTTCCCCGGTGCTTACGTCCCTCTTATATTAGTGCGGCATCAAATGACGCCGTGGGGTCATGTGATGTCCCATCACGTGACCCGCAGCGTCATTGTGATGGAGACATGTCCCGAAGTCGGCTGAATCTTGGTAAATTGAGTTGCAAAGGCGTCGCGCGGTCCCCCGCCATTTAAATGCTTTGAGGAAGAGCACGGGGCCTCTGCAAATGCGGCGCCCCCTAAGAAAAATGTTGCGCCCTCCAATTTGCGCACCCCTGCCTTACATGCTACTGTTGCAAACGTAAAAAGAAGGAAGAGTGAGTCACTCTGACCACGTTAGCTGTTGCTTCCTTTATTAAAGGCTAGACCCCAACATTGCAGCCTAAAACATTGCAGCCTATTGCTTCGGACTAACAAATAATGTTTTCAAATAACACAAAAGACCTACCATAAGGATGCATACATCTTGGAAAACAAAAGGAAAAATAGGAAATCCTAAACACCCTCTTTATTTTAACAAGAAAATACAGTACCTCCCCATATGAGCAGGCTCTTCTAGTATTAAAGGCTTTTGTTAGTCACTATATTACTGGAGAGATCTGTAAAACCGTGATCTAATGGCCTCTCCAGGAGCCAAGGAGATACTCAAAAAGATGAAAGATGGTGTATGCTGATTAAGCCAATGAAGAAATGTTAACCCATTTCACATTATTATAAAACATTTCCAAACAAGAATGTTTTGCTGAATTGTAATAAATGAATGCAATGCATGTATTGGGGGTCGATTTGCAGCCATGGGATGTGAGCAGGCATTTCGTCAACTTCAGCCAACGTTATGAACGTACAAATGCTGCTTCAAAGTTGCAGTTCATTATCGTTGTAGTTATTTGCGGTCCAAAACATCTTTCCACCATGCAATCCACAGGTTCCAGATTCACGTTATTAAAAGTGTTTATTTACTCAGTGAAAATAATATTCTCAAAAAGTATCCTGACAGATTTTTATCTGGAGAGCAAATGCATCCTACCCACCCAGTTAGCCAGTGGCTCCCACATTGTGTGTGTGTATGTGTATGTGTGTATGTATGTGTTGTGTATATATATATATATATATAAATATATTCCAAGAGACACTGTTTTTAAGTATACCCTTTGCTTGCTTCATTCATTGTAACATCGCCGGAAGAAGAGATCAGTGTATCTCGAAAGCTCGCACAAATAAAAGCATTTCGTTAGCCACAGAACGGTATCGTCGATTTATTTTTTTATTATATATATATATATATATATATATAAAAAGGAAAGAAGAGGAGAGAACGCACACCCATAGCGTATAAAAGTATATTTAATGAAGGGGAGGGGGGAGGGAGGGGTAAAAAACGCACTTACAAGAAGTACAATAAAATCAAGCATATGTGATAATAATCACCACCATCCGGTCTAGCTGCAAGCTCTTGGGGCAGTCCCAGGCTCCGTTGGTGAAGGAGCAGCGTCTCAGCAAATTCCAGGACTGATGTAGGTCATCCGGTCAAATTGCAGACTTTGGGGGCATTCCCAGGCTCCGTTGGCGAATGTGCAGCGTACCAGCAGTTTCCCAGGGCTGGTGTGCTGTAAATAGTCCCAGACAAAAGTTCCGTATGGGTAGTGCCTACAGCACTAGCGCTAGGATCAATCCGCTCCTGCGCTGAATGTAGACTTGAATGTCAGTGCGTCTGACGTCACGACGCTCCCTGACGCGTTTCGTCAGTCTCGGCTAACTTTTTCATCCCTTTGACCTACATCAGTCCTGGAATTTGCTGAAACGCTGCTCCTTCACCAACGGAGCCTGGGACTGCCCCAAGAGCTTGCAGCTAGACCGGATGGTGGTGATTATTATCACATATGCTTGATTTTATTGTACTTCTTGTAAGTGCGTTTTTTACCCCTCCCTCCCCCCTCCCCTTCATTAAATATACTTTTATACGCTATGGGCGTGCGCTCTCTCCTCTTCTTTCCTTTTAAGATATCCTGTGGACGTGGTAGGTCCACACTGAGAGCTGCCGGAGACCCTACATACCAGTACCCATATTCACCATCGGAACTATTTGAGGACTGGTTACCCTTTCAATTGCTTTTTTCCATGTGTACATGTTGTATGTTTGCAATAGGCCTATCTTATGTTTATAGGTCTATATACCTTTATAATACTGCTTAGACTATTTAGGTAGTACATCAGGTATTTCTACATAGACATACACAGTTTAAATGTTCCTTTAAGGCGCAGCTTTTTTTCCTTCTATATATATATATATATATATATATATATATATATATATATATATATATATATATATAGTGTTCGATAAATCACCGAAAAATCTACTCGCCCAACCAAAAAATCTACTCGCCCAACCAAAAAATCTACTCGCCACCTAGCCCCGCCCCCAGTCTGCCATTAGTCCCGCCCCTAGCCCCACCCCCACTTTTAAAAAAAGGCGTAAATTGCTACTAAGAAGCAAGTGTGTGACTAGTCGGGTGGGTGAGAGTGTGAGTAGGGGATGGGAGGGTGACTAGGTGGGAGGGTGACTAGGTGGGAGGGTGACTGGGTGGGAGGGTGACTCAGTGGGAGGGTGGGAGGGTGACTGGGTGAGAGGGTGACTGGGTGAGAGGGTGACTGGGTGAGGGGGTGACTGGGTGAGGGGGTGACTGGGTGAGAGGGTGACTGGGTGAGAGGGTGACTGGGTGAGAGGGTGACTGGGTGAGAGGGTGACTTGGTGAGAGGGTGACTGGGTGAGAGGGTGACTGGGTGAGAGGGTGACTGGGTGAGAGGGTGACTGGGAGAGAGGGTGACTGGGAGAGAGGGTGACTGGGTGAGAGGGTGGGGGGGTGACTGGTTGAGTAGGTGGGAGGGTGAGTAGGTGGGAGGGTGAGTAGGTGGGGGGGTGAGAAGGTGGGAGGGTGAGTAGGTGGGGGGGTGAGTAGGTGGGGGGGTGAGTGGATGGGAGGGTGAGTGGGTGGAGGGGTGACTGGGTGGGAGGGTGAGAGGGTGACTGGGTGAGAGGGTGACTGGGTGAGAGGGTGACTGGGTGAGAGGGTGACTGGGTGAGAGGGTGACTGGGTGACTGGGTGAGGGTGGGAGGGTGAGAGGGTGGGAGGGTGACTGGGTGAGTAGGTGGGAGGGTGACTGGGTGAGTAGGTGGGAGGGTGACTGGGTGAGTAGGTGGGAGGGTGACTGGGTGAGTAGGTGGGAGGGTGACTGGTTGAGTAGGTGGGAGGGTGACTGGGTGAGTAGGTGGGAGGGTGACTGGGTGAGTAGGTGGGAGGGTGAGTATGTGAGAGGGTGAGTAGGTGGGAGGGTGAGTAGGTGGGAGGGTGAGTAGGTGGGAGGGTGAGAGGGTGAGTAGGTGGGAGGGTGAGTAGGTGGGGGGGTGAGTAGGTGGGGGGGTGAGTAGGTGGGGGGGGTGAGTGGCTGGGGGGGTGAGTGGCTGGGGGGGTGAGTGGCTGGAGGGGTGAGTGGGTGGGGGGGGTGAGTGAGTGGGGGGGGTGAGTGGGTGGGGGGTGGGGGGGTGAGTAGGTGGGGGGGTGAGAAGGGGTGAGGGGGTGGGGAGGAGTGAGGGGGGGTGAGTGAGTGGCTGGGGGGAGGGTGGGTGAGTTGTGGGTGATTGGACAACTGCAGCGTTACATCAGCGCAGCCCCCCGGGAACCCCCAAGCAAGGCCTCCCAACCCCCACACAGAGACAAGGCTGCGGCCGCCCCAGGGACATCGTGAGGCCTCACATGAGACAGGGTCACCCTGAGCCTCAATGCACCCAGAAAGAGCATGAGCTGCGGCGATGTCCCGCCTCCCCCCCAGGGCACACCCGTTACCTGACCTGGGCCCTCCCCGTAGTGGGACCTTCGGACGCTCTGGTACAACATGATGGGCCCGGTGGCGGATGGCCCGCTTGAGGTGGGGGGCGGATGGCCCGATGGGAGGGGGGGTGCGGATGGCCGATGGGAGGGGGGGCGGATGGCCCGATGTGAGGGGGGGCGCGGATGGCCCGATGGGAGGGGGAGCGCGGATGGCCCGATGGGAGGGGGAGCGCGGATGGCCCGATGGGAGGGGGGGGCGCGGATGGCCCGATGGGAGGGGGGGCCGGTCTATACAATAATAGAACAAATAATCCAATGATTGATGGTGCTGGGGAGCAAACTAATATATAAACACACGAAAGACGAACGGAATCTCACTTAAAGCACTCAAAAAAATAATAACCGTAATTAACCAATACAGATAAAGAAATGTGAAGACTAAGGCCTGGGACATAGTAAACACTTTGGTGCTGCTGCTCACTGATGCTTGCTGCCGCTCGCTCTACCAGGAGCTTTTTGCTGCCCTGGCAGAGGAGACAGCAAGCGCGCTTGGGAGGCGGGTATCACTGTGTGTGTGTGTGTCACTTGGTAGAAGTCAGTGTGTGTGTGTGTCACTTTGAAGTGGTCTGTGTGTTTGTGTGTCACTGGGGAACCTGTGTGTGTGTGTATATTATAATATTTGAAAAATTAAAAAAAAAGACATGTTGTGAGAATAAATTATTTATTAACATTGTGCAACGTTGATAAATATATTCACAGACACACATCACACACACACACATCACACACACACACACACATCCACATCACACACACACACCTCTGTCTGGTCTGGTGGCTCTGTAGTTACAATGCCGGACCGGCTGCAGCCCCATTGGATGCCTGTCTCGGGGAAGTTTCTCAGCCTCCGCACGCATCCGCAAGCATGCGGAGGGAGAAATTATAGTCGCGCTGATTACAGATGCAGGGGCTTTGTGCATTTGTTCAGCGCGGCTCATCGACACTGAGTTCACTATGTCCTGAGTCTTAGAGTCAGAAAATCAAATGAATTTTAATTGAACATAAAAGTAAGTAACACTAACAATATAAAAAAAACATACACAAAAACAGACCACTAAGAGAACCTCCAAAAATAAAAAAGGGAAAATTGTACCAAAACCTAATAATCATGTACTAAAAAATAGCACCACTACCATAATTCCACAAGATCACACAGAATGGGGTCAAAAATTCTACCCTATCCTGAGTAAAATAAACTTGCCATGCATAGACCACTATGGAAATGGTAAAACAATAGTGCTATAAAGTAATACCCTGAGATAAAGTCAAAACAGCTACCATAATTATGCACCAAATACTATCACTGGAAAGTGTAACCACTAATCAAAATAGATATGGCTAAATAAGCTTATAGGTATGCGTACAGATGCAGCGGCCATAATTTGACGAAATCACATGGTTTATACCTCGGAATACCCATATCATGGCGCGGGATTACTTCCAACCGTACCGCCTTATGACGCGAGTGCACGCAAGTGCATAAAATGTCATTTTACTGTTCTGGCTTATAAACATCTGAAATTGACACATTGCATATAATTGCACACAATCCATAAAATTCAAACAAAGCAACTGCGTTAAACGCTCATGCCTGGGGCGTTTAGCCGTGTTCATGCCGCGCACACAAAAACCGGCGCTGTGATGCCGTAAAATAATGCCCGTTGCATCTGTAAAAAAAATAGTGCAGCTATGCATATCTCAAAGGGGGAGGTGGGTTAAAAAAGGGGGTGAAAAATCAACATACAAATGTATAATTACCCACAGCAAACAATAAAAGGTTAATACTCAAAGGAGATGTGCCTGTATAGTACTAATAAAGCCATTACCAAGCCCCACAGAGAGCAAGGCATAAGTAGTAAATAAACACTGGCAAATCGCCTATAAAAAGTGGTCTAAAAACCACAAAAATGCAGGTAATACTCTGCTGAAGTTGAATAATAAAGAGTCCATGATGGAGTGTGACTCCTGCTGAGCAACAGAATCCTTCATAAGTCCTACGAAAGGAGAACCGTATGGTTCCGCAGCGGATCTAACTGGGCAACAATTGTCCAAATAAAGAAAAATGGAAGTATCTCGGGGGTCCGTCTCACTCACTCCACACAGCGGGCGCAATACAAATACCACACAGGAATCTGGAGTACAAAATCAGAGGAAGGTACACCTGTTCCTACAGCAATGTCGTGTACCTCATCATGTGCATGAAATGCCCAGGGGGCTGCTACTACATAGGTGAGACGGGACAGGGGCTAAACAAGAGAAGGAATCTGCATCGCCACAGCATCACACGCAGAACAAGAGACAGTCCTGTCGGCGAACATTTCTCTGACTCTGGCCATAAAATGAACGATCTGAAGGTGGCCATACTCAAAGGTAATCTTAGAACACCGAAAGAGAGACGGTGCCATGAATACAAATTTATACAGATGCAGCCACCAGTATCCGATCACTTGCCTGGGTAAAAACTAAGGCATCTCACAGTAAATGCCTCAACATTTCTGTGAGATTCCTAATGGCTCATCAGATTAAAATAGCAGGGGACCCTGCAGCCCCATTCAGTTGAATGGGACTGCAGGGACACCCCCGCTGTGTTAATCCGATGGGCCATTAGTAATCTCGCAGAAATGTTGAGGCATTTACTGTGAGATTGCCCCAGATTTTCCAAGTCAAGCGATCTAATACTGGTGGCTGCATCTGTACAACTGTTGGGGACACTTAGCGGTGGCCTAAACCGAGACCGCAGCTTCATGAGTCGCAACTCTGAAACAAGAGAACTCTTTTCCCCATGAGTGCTAAAGGCCATGTCTATACATACTGCGCTATATGAATGCACACACAGCTGTCTCTTACACAGACATATGTACAACATAATTCTATCCCTATATACCAATGGGGGCCACATAGTATCTACACATTAATAGTAATCGGCGCAATAAAGTCCAGTATAGGAACAAATGTGGAGTCCAAGAATTGTGGCAATGTCCAATGGAGGAGAGTCCAATCTTTAACTTTAGGCTCCACAGTAGGGATTTACATGCGTGATTCTTATCTTGCTCCGAAGTACACTCTGTCTTGTAGAGAAGACTTTCACATCCCTTCACACACTTCTTTACTTTGTTACTGTTCGCCCTTAAAATCTCCTCTTCCAGCAGCACCACCACCTGTCTGCACAAATCAGTCGCAGGTCAAGGCAGGCGGAAGGCAGCGAGGTCAGGCATGTAAATCCCTGCTGTGGAGCCTGAAGTTAAAGATTGGACTCTCCTCCATTGGACATTGTCACAATTCTTGGACTCCACATTTGTTTCTATACTGGACTTTAAGGCGCCGGTTTGTATTGTTGTCTTTTGTTCTTGCACTAACTGTGTTTTGGGTTAGTTTTATCTGGCAGCCTTGCCCTATAGCTAATAGGTTTGGGTGCATTATTACACACCCTCTATATTGTTTTATTGTTGTATTATTCTTTATGTATTTTGCCTTAGTCTTTTAGCGCTATTCACACCACTCTTTTTTCTGTACATTAATAGTAATACAACACCCTCTTACATGTCTACACCTACCCACACCATTGGTATGCATTCCCACACACACGTTTTATAAAGCGCTGTATATACTGTGGACGCTTTATAAATGTATATTTACACAAATACACACACACATATATCACTAACATTCAGGGACCATTTGACACCTTAAGTCATAAATCGCATACTGCACAAGGGGGAGGGATAGGCTTCAGTTAGATACATTCCAGGATGCACTGTTTTAAGTAAAAACCTTTCTTGCTTTATCCATTGTAACATCGCCGGAAGAAGAGATCAGTGTATCTCGAAAGCTCGCACAAATAAAAGCTTTTAGTTAGCCACAGAACGGCATCGTCTATTTGTTTTTGATATGTGATATGTGATATGTGATATGTATATTTATATATATATATATATATATATATATATATATATATATATATATAGCAAATGGAAATATTACTGTATGCTCATTTGCATGTCTTAGACAGGTCTGCAACCCCACCTTTCACCATTATCACCCAGCACTTTCACTGCAGCAAGGGATTCTGGGAAATGACATGCAAATGAGCACACAGTGCCACCTTTTGCTTCAAAACCATTCAACATGGTTCCCCTATAGGCTTAAGCTTGCTGCATGCTCACAGCTTTGAGCATAGCCAGGGGTTAAGATGCACAGCCAGTAAACCCACCCACAGACAGACTGTTTCGACCTTAATGGGTCTCTTCAGTGTGGGGTTGGCTATACTGGCTATGCAAAACTGAAGCAGGGATCGGTTTTACCATACTTAGTTAACCATAACTAAGCTAACTTAACTAAGTAGATAGATAGATAGATAGATAGATAGATAGATAGATAGATAGATAGATAGATAGATAGATAGATAGACAGACAGATAGATAGATAGTGATACCATCACTGTCCTCTAGGTGCTGGAATAGGGCAGCTATGGGACTTTCTAACGCACAGGGAGTTCATTTACCCTGAATAAGATACCCTCAGGTGCAGCTAATCAGTCTGGTCTGAATGAACAAAGAAGTGTTTTAAGGCAGACACAGGAAGCTGCCATACTGAGAGAGAGAGCGACTGTTTTCCCCAGAGAAGGAAGGACGAGAGACAGTGCTGAAGCGGGGATGTCCTGTCCTTAACATTGGATTTACAGAGGAGATATTCTCTGAGCTCTCGTGGGACTGAGCTACCCAAAGGAAGGAAGGACTTGAGACCGCGCTGAAGTGGGGACAAAAAAAAACTTTGAAAAAGTTTCGTGACTGACGAAACGTGTCAGGGAGCGTCATTACGTCAGACGCACTTGCATTGAAGTCAACACGAAGCGCTGGAGCGGACCTATCCATGCGCAGGTGCTAAAGAGATTTCACTACACGGAACTGATTTCTTGGACTTTTAACAGCACACCAGCCCTGGAGACCTGCGGGGACGCTGATCCTTCACCAACGGAGCCTGGGACTGTCCCAAAGAGCTTGCAGTTTGAACCGGATGGTGGTGATTATTATCACATATGCTTGATTTTATTGTACTTTTGTAAGTGCATTTTTTACCCCCCCTCCCCCCCTTCCCCTCATTAAATTTACAATTTTACGCTATGGGCGTGCGCTCTCTCCTCTTTTTTTCCTTTTATATATATATATATATATATATGTATATATATATATATATATATATATATATGTGATAGACTGAGCGTCCACTCACTCATGCAGGAAACACAGGGGGGGGGGGGTTGAGGGGATTTTAATGGCTGTGGAGATAGCAAGGAAAGGAGGCGCCAGATGAGATGAGTAGGAGAGCAGTGCAGTATTCACATAGAGAAGACACAGTAAGGTAGGGAGTGCAAAGACAGGGGAGGAGAGCGTGCAAAGAGGAGCAGGGCATGATGGAGGGGGGAGGAGAGACAACAAGGAGGGGAGAGGAGAAAGAGGAGAGCAGTGGGCACATGGGGAGAAAAGACAGCAAGGTGATTGGAGAAGGAAGCAGAGAGACAGCAAGGAGAGGAGACAGATGAGTAGGAAAGGAGGGAGTGTAGTGTGCACAGAGAGCAGACAGTAAGGCAGGGAGTGCAAAAAAGGACACGAGAGAGTTCAAAGAGGAGCAGGGCATGATGGAAGAGAGAGTAAAGTTGAGAAGAGGGGACAAGAGACAGCAAGGGATAACACGCTCCAATAGGAGGGGCTGTAGAGCCCAAAAGCAAAGTAGCACAGGGTCAGCCACGAAAAGCAACCTAATGAGATCTGACTGCTCGCTGGCACCCTCTGTGGCCAGATCTGTAATTACAATTCATCATAACAGCTCCTTCTGGCTCCTGCGGCACAAATCTTTAAAATCAGACTGGCCAGGGAGCAATTGGCCTCCTGCACTCTAGGCCAGCCTTCCCCTACCTATGCCCTTATGATAGTAGAGGGCCAGGCATTCACATTACCTCGGATGATCATGTCATTCATACATTTAGATTATTTATAGAAAGAGAAAAAAAGAAGACTGCCTGTGAAAATCAGTCTGTAAGAAGAAATCCAGAAGCAGTGATTGATTTAATAAATTATGTTAAAGTAATTTCTCGGCAATGTTGCTTTTATCTACAATTCTGATGCAAAGCTGCAGCACAATAATTGCTCCTCGGTATACAGAGCCGATTGATTTTTAATGTATTCAATCACAGACTTTGGGATGTGGAAAACAATTTACATTTTGAATATCATTAGTCAAAATAACGATGAATGTGTGATATTTGCTGCTTTCATTTAAAAATACCAGTAATCCTAGTTGCTTTTTTGCTCAGGGGTGGGCAACTCCAGTCCTCAAAGGCCACCAACAGGTCAGGTTTTCAGGATATCCCTGCTTCAGCACAGGTGGCTCAATCAGTGGCTCAGTTCTGAATTGAGGTTATCCACAAAATGCTAGAGGAGGCTTACTTTACAGCTAAGGAAAAATAGTCTAGAACGTCCCTCCAGCAGTCCCAACACTAAACATACTGTACACTCTAGGATAGTGTTTGTTAGAACTTGTCTCAGACAGTCAAAGCACATTAATACGTTATTTTTAAATAAATTGAAGATTTTTCATTCTGACCCGTTGTGCCCTTCTGGGATGTATCTAGGGAAGACTAAAGTAGCTGCCCTTTGAAAGATGCACATACAGATGGAGTCTCGGGTTCCGTCGCTTCAGCCTGTCGCTGCCCGTGGTTGATCGCCTTAATTTCAGGTCCGTGGACCCCCTGCTTCCCGAGTTACAGGCCCCGGTATGGCGTACCGGGTAGGATTCACACAGCGCGAGTCCCATTAAAATGCAGGGACCCCCGCTGTGTGAATCCGATGGGCCATTAAGTCTGCTAGGCACTGGGCCGTGGCCAGTTACCGAGAATTCTAGAAGTTCCCCAAACGCTGTCGACTTAAGGAAAGACTGCATCTGTAGTTGGTCAGAAAACAAAGGTTTAGCTGCCTTCATTTTCTTTGGGATCTCAGAATGGGTGTTTGTCAACCAAGGGTTTTATTTACAGTATCCTTATCCATCCTGCTCTTATCAGAGAATCAATCATGTTGAGGGAAAATGGGGAGCGGGGACTCTGGCTGTACAAGCACTTGCTGAACACACGGACATCACATAAATGAAGTACCCCGGGGGAAATCAAACCCTTACAAATCCAACTTTAAAAATACTTAGAGGTGACACATTTGGATACAAAAAGGATCAAATCACCTAGATGAGACCCCTTAACAGGTCACTGGAATTAATTCACTTTGGTCCTAGGAGAAATTGTCTCTTTAAAAAAAGACTTGTGGAGGAAAAACAAAAAATGTGATTACAGTTTTGCCGGCCCCAATTATAATTTAATTTTAATCATAAGCCTAGTCAACTCAGATATTAAGTGTTGGCAATAATGAAGCCCATCCATAGCGGTGGCGACAGGCATAAGAGACTATTACAGCATGAAATAATCTTTGTAATTATATATGTTCTTATAATTTATTTCTCTTTATATTTATTTGAACTTTGCCAGGTTGCTGCAGGAGTCAGAAGGAGGTGAAGGCTCCCACTGACACCAGAGTCTATACAAGGACATATGAGGGCGTGTACCCCAGAGGACTAATGAAGCACCCAGCATTCATATATTTATTTTTGCGTTGTTTATTTAAATGTTGTGGTGATGCACTCAGGATGAGGGATGTTGCAATCAAGGATCGGTAAGTCTTACCACTCCCTCCGGTCAACTGTCTTATGACAGTGTGCTCATGAATAATGTTCAACTCCTTTCCTATGCTCAACACTAGTTCCAAGAGTAAGTGGAGGCAACATTCATTAGCACACTGGCATGTAGCAGATGAATGGAGGGGATGGGGAGACAAACTGATTCATGGCAGCAGGCCCCATGTTCCCTGTGCACCATGAAGAGAGGCACAGTCCCTCCATGTCACATCACTCTTCCCCCGTTATGCCACCTCGCTCCAGTCCACCCCCGCCCCGACAATCGAACCCCCCTCTCCCACCAAACCTTTGGTCAGACCCTCACTCTTCAGCAACCCCTCCCACCAGGCACACCCCACTCCCTAAAGTACACATGCAGACAGAATGGAATGAACTTAGTGTAATCATTAAAAAATATATTGTTAATGTATATTTTGGTAGGGGTCCTATGTTTATATGTTTAAGAATATATGCTCCATTTTTGTCAGCTCAGGTACTGTACAATGTGTATAGCTGTAGGGAAAAAGTATGGGAACTCTGTTTTAACAAAGAGACCAGAAGTCACTTCTAATACAGTTGCTCCCTGCTAGATCAAGCCCCAGATATCCTGTTTGACCGGAATCCTAAAATATTCAGACTGTCACGTCAGCAAAATAACTATAGCAACTATAGCTGGGCTGGGGGGTAACTGAAAGGAATATGGCATTGTTAAGGACAACTGGCTTCTGTTAAGTGTACATGGCAACTTGGCAACCTGAATGAATTACATATATGTGACAACGCCCCAAAAGGGCTACAAGAACTGATGCATATGCCCAATAAAGCAGACAGTGAATGAGAACGATACTGTGTGTCCGAATTATTCATTTGTCTCCGGACGTCTGCAGCTATTCCTGTCCAGCACATTGAACCAGGAAGGATCCTCCCGGGAGGCAGCCTTGAGTCCACGGGGTAGACCTGCTACCGTACGGTGGAAAGCAGACCATATTTTCATATATCCATTACAGGATAACCATCATAACTCTTTTATTGATATTGTATAACAATATTAGGAGACCAAGACACATTCATTTGCAATAACAATGTGTGTGTGTATGTGTGTACACACAAAGAATAAAAAGATACAAAGACACAATACCAAAAAAGAAAATGCGTGCAATACCTATATCCACCACAAGGTCAAGGCTGTTTCTAGGCAGACACCAATGTTGACCTTTTTGTCTTGAACTCCTAACATTGTTGTTACAGGATTTACATAGAAGAGACATTGCGTGACCTAACTGGTGTAGGGTTTGAATGTGGGTTTGGTGATTAGTATTGCAACCATGATGACGAACCCAAGTGGTTCTGAAACGTCTGTGCTTTTTTTCCATGATGCAACATAGGCCACCATTATATTTTGTCCCCCACCATTCAATGTGATTGCATATCATAATGCATTGATATTTCTGAGCAGTGGCGCTACAATTCTCTCTCGTTGCTCAAACAAACTTTGTAGGGAGAGACTCTGCTGTCATCGTTCATAATGATGGAAGTGTGTAGCTATTGTTCTCTAAAGTAGTACATATATCCCAGAGTGTTGGCCTGCTTATACGGTTTACTTATCCTGTGCTTCTGTTGCTACAAGGCACTCCATTTAAATAGTAATCCCATTTACCTTAACGTTCCTCCCCACCCCACAACCTATTCTTCTTAACAGGCGATTCCCCGAAACTGAACCATGCTACACTGCGTTTTAATTCTCTTTTATGGAGCGCAAGATAAAACATAAATACAAAAATTACAAAGTGGTCATGTATTTCCTTCAATTTTTGGGGAACTTATAATGGCGACCACATCAGTCTCTCTGAGCCAACAGCAAGATGCAATGTCACCATATTTTATTGATTGTCCCTTTTGTGGTTTAAATTAGGGATGTGCAAAATTAGGGGATTTCTAGGGCGGTGGGACGGGGGGAGGGGGTGCTTAGAGGCCCCATGCTTTTCCCGAAAGCATTTAAATTAAATGCTGGAGGAGCGCGCAAGGCCTCTCTAACTCCCTTAGCTGGTCTCCGGAGTCTTCTGGCTTCGACATGGCAACACAAGGTCACATGACGTCGTGAGATCAGAGAACCCCAGCGAGCAGGTGGGCGCAGATGGAAAAATTTGCGCACCTCTGGGTTATACTGTTGGTTAGCTAACCTTTAATAATTATTACCTTATACCTGAAGTCATATTTATTGCTGGAGTGCTTTTTAAGTTTCATATATTAAATAAAAGGAAAATGAAGTGCAGAAGGTTAATTTGTATTTATGATCATTATATTACCAGCTGATGAACAAAAACCAAACTGTTAATTATTTCACATGCCATAGAGTAAAATACCTTTGCAATATTAAATCCTAAAGTCTTTAAAGTCATTAAAATGGTAGTTGACGGTCATATATTATTGGTGTTACCTAATTGCTACTCCCTGAAACACTGGCACTGGACATGCTGCACATCATGCCTAAGGGAGCTCTGCTATTTCAGGCTGTAATGAATAGTATCAGACACTTTCCATTTGGCCCTATCCATCCCATTTACGTTATGAAGCATACATGAATAACACGCTTAGAGACTTGTGACACTATTTATCTCCTTCACTGCTGGAAGTAGCAGCCACATACTGCTCTGTTTTGAACTACTAGCTGTCCCAGAAGCAAACATTAACGCCATAACCCCTTTCTTCTTTTTGGGACATTATACACAAAGATGATGTGCATTCAGAACAGGTGCATGCTGTTTCAACCATATAGCCAAGTTACTGCTGGGAATATAGATTATGATTATAGCCATCTGATGGATTCCCCAAATCAATTTACACTAGCAACTACTTCCAAACAAGTTTAACCACATACCATGACACAGCCACTACTCGAGCCACCTGTGCTGAAGCAGGGATATCCATAAAATGTAAACTGTTGGTGTCCCTTGAGGACTGAATTTGACACCCCTGTTCTAGTCTTTCTTTTTTGCCAAATGCTTCCCCTTGAAGCTACGGTGAGCTTATGGCATACAAGAGGTAGCTATTGTTCCGCTGGATACAAGCAACTCGGATATTTATTCCTCCAAAGCTAAAACTCAATCCAAAAATAACTCAGACAATTATTTAGTTATTTTTCATGTTATTATTACTTGGATTTATTGCACTCATGCTTCCTCTCATTTATTGTTGTGTGTGTATATATAGGACATGACAATTACAGGCATACCCCGCATTAAGGTACGCAATGGGACCGGAGCATGTATGTAAAGCGAAAATGTACTATAAGTGAAGCACTACCTTTTTCCCACTTAGCAATACATGTATTGTACTGCAAACGTCATATACGTGCATAACTGATGTAAATAACGCATTTGTAACAGGCTCTATAGTCTCCCCGCTTGCGCACAGCTTCGGTGCAGGTAGGGAGCCGGTATTGCTGTTCAGGACGTGCTGACAGGCGCATGCGCGAGCTGCCGTTTGCCTATTGGGTGATATGTCCTTACTCGCGAGTGTACTTAAAGTGAGAGTGTCCTTAAACCGAGGTAAAACCTGTATAATGTTGCCTCATACGTTGACAAACTACTCGCTGCAGTTTTCACTTTTAGTTCACACTTCTAGATTTCACTTAAAAAACCCTCGAATTTCTCAATCAAAAAAAAGTGTAAATCATGGACATGTCCATAATACATGATTGCCCTTTACATTACAGTGATAAATTGTCTTCATTACTTGTATAACAGATTGTTTCTTTCAGGCTGTTGCAGACACTTTCAAAAGGAGTCGTTGTAGAGGTAAAAGTTAAAACTGCATTCTTTGTGTACTGTGGAAAACGTGATTAAATGTTCCTTATGATATTATTTCAAAATCATACTTAATGAGTTTTGTGTTTTTGGTAACTCGGAACTATGACTAAATAGGCACTTAATGAGGTTTTTTTTTTTTTTTTTTAACAGAAATATCAAGAAATTCCAAGTCAGGAAGTGCTTTTAGTGAGTTTTAGTCAATAAGGCACATAATGAGTTTTACTTCTACAACAACAGTATATAATAAGTCTTCTTGTCAAATATCTGAGGCATTAACCTAAGAGAGAGTCAGTGTAAGAACAGTGACACAGCTTTACATCTGCTGTGAGGAGGAATGTTTTTGCCACTTTTTATAAACATTCCTTCCTGTGTTGTGTCCAATATGGTCTATTAATCATTTGGAGTATTTCCATTTATGTTCAATGTCAGGTAAATCTTCACATGTGCCAGGCTTCATTAGCACTGTATTCCCATGCCATTCAACGGCTTGGCAAACTATCCTTTAGGCCACCTGCTACAAGTATACAGAATCACCAGCAGTGAAGAAAAATTACTATAGATATAACCGTGTCACTTACAGTACATATATTTAAGCAAAGCATCATACTGCTGCGGCCGAGTTTATTTGAGCATTTGCCCGGTCTCGGCCGCAGCAGTAACCAGGCGCGCGCCGGGATGTGTCTGGCGCGCGCCGAAGCCGCGGAGGAGCGCCCTCCGATCGGGGCTTTCTCCCTCCGCTCGCCGGGTCCCCCGGAACCCCCTGCCGCCGTCCCCCACATCGCGGGACACCAGGGCTCCCTCGGGGAGCCCTGGACGCGCGTGCAGGCACCCGATGACGCGTGACCGCGCGTCATCGCGCCGAGGGAGTGCGGCTAGCATGCCGGGGCATCCCCAGGCATGCGGAGCTAGCCGCACTCAAATAAAATGTGCCGCCTCTGTAGGCCAGATCATACGGTTAAATCAGACATAACTAGAAAATGTTTTGCAAGAAGGATACAACGCTCTGCAGTCACAACCTTTAACCACGATCCTTAAAACAGCAGTCCAAGCTGTTTTTTATTTATTTTTACCCTTTACTATGTGCATCAATATAATCCACACAATGAAAAGTAATTAGATAAGTTGCTGATCGATCAGCAAAGATTCGGCTCGGGGGTTCACTAAATGGCTTTCAGTGCAGCAGAAGAGGACCAAAGATGAAAAGTTCTGTGGGGAAGATCATGTGACCAGGCAGTCACTAGATACAACTGTTGCACTGCTAAAGAGGGCAAAGCTCAAAAAAGGGGTGTGACAGAGCCTGTTTCAGAAGAGGAAGTTGTTGTGACTTTGTAAATAGTTTCTACAGAAACAAAGAAGGCTTGTTACATTATAATACATTACAAATGTCAGAGTTGTTTAAAAAAAATCTACAAGTATTTTTTCATAGTACAGAACTGATTTATTTTAAAAAACCACACGTAGGATATTTTTGTCTGGAGCTCTAAATAAAACCATGAAAATGTGATAAAAAGCCTAATTTTAGATGTGCGAGAAAAATATCCAGTTATACAAGTAATTTACTTAATCTGGTATAACAAACAAGGTGCTCAGTTCTGAAAATCTTTAGTTATTTTGTTTATTCAACCAGAAAGCTGCCCCTAAAAAAATGTGATTGTTTGACAATAAATAAATGCTAATCTGTTTATTTTTATAGCCAGGCTTACGATTTTTTGTGTGTGCATTTTACTCAAACTATGAGGCTCTGTTATGAGAGCCCAACGACCGGACACAGGCACAGATTACAGGTACATTATTTCTAACACAAAATATCAGACCAGAGTCATATCTTTTGTAAGGCTGCGAACCCGTGCGGCTGGCGGCGCGCGCGGCCGCGGGCCACCAGACCCTTAAGCGAATGGTCCTTGCACCCGCTGCCTCCGTCCGGCAGGGCTGACTACGTACTGTGACGCGTCAGCCTGCTGGAGCTACAACCGTATTGTGCTTTTCAGCGCTGACGCGTCACGTGGTACGCGAGTCAGCCAATGGGGAGGAGGGGAGGAGAGCTGCTTGTGTGACTGTTTTGTGCGTTCGGCTGTGTGTGTGCCTGAGTGCCTGTCTGTGTGTTTGCCTGTCTGCGTGTGTGCCTGTGTGCCTGTCTGTGTGTGTGCCTGTCTGTGTGTGTGCCTGTCTGTGTGTGTGCCTGTCTGCGTGTGTGCCTGTCTGCGTGTGTGCCTGTCTGCGTGTGTGCCTGAGTGCGTGAGTGCCTGAGTGCGTGAGTGCCTGTCTGTGTGTGTGTGCCTGTCTGCGTGAGTGCCTGAGTGCGTGAGTGCCTGAGTGCCTGAGTGTGTGAGTGCCTGATTGCCTGAGTGCGTGAGTGCCTGTCTGTGTGTGAGGAGTTGAGGGGCTGAGGAGTTGAGGGGCTCAGCGGTTGAGGGGCTGAACGGCTGAGGAGTTGAGGGGCTGAACGGCTGACGGGCGGTCCCGCCCCCTCACGTCATGGCCGCGCCCCAGTTTCCTGCAGACCGCAGTGCAGTGAGTTGCACACGCCGCCGGCAAGCAAGACAGCCGTGCGGACGCATGCAACGGGGCCTTAGCCTAAGACTTTAAAGGTGCCTTCTTCCAGCCTATCACAAAAACAAATCAATAGCAATGATAAGGAGAGATGTAAACACATTTAATGTATCTATTTAATAATGAAAATAAATGCCTTCCTTCACAAGAACCCCCGTATAAAAAATTATTGTTATTATTAGAACTACGACTGATGTATATTGGTTTATGTTACATATGGTATACATATGGGATAGTATGCTCCAAAATGCATATGAAGTTAGACAAGGTCTGAGTGTAAGCACTGAGCAAGGGTGATACCCATATTAACCTTTAAAGTTATAGGATTTAACCGTCTTAAAGCACACATTCTCTATTTAAAGTAATTTTATAGGTTTAGTCTAAAAAAAAACCATCATAATAATAAATGCAAAAGAATAAAGTAGAAGAAAAAAAAAATATACTTGTGGAAAGTAGTAAGTAGGTGCTTTGTCCCTTACGGTAGTTCACAGAGAGGGGTATTCTTCACAGCAGGAAGGCAGGAAGAGTGAGACAGCACACCGTTGTATACCAAGAAAAGCTGTATTAGAGGAATTGGCACATACACCAACGTTTCGGTCCTCACAGGGGGACCTTACTCAAGGAAGTGCAACAAGCAAAGTGAAAATGACAGCTATAAATACCCAGAACTCAACGTGATAACCAATCAAAAACCCATCTCTCTCTATACACACATACATATATATATATTTCCCATCAACGCCAGCTTATATAATGCAGCTGTTTCAACCTCCTTACTATTGTCCCCAAGATGCCAGATTTTCTATGAAAGTATGCAGCTTGCCTGGCTATACTATACACAACCATAACAGAAAGGTATGTTTTCATGGTTAATTCTGCTGAATAAATATTCTACAAATCAGTCCGAATCTGCAGGCGTCTTGCAAAAGCAGATCCATTTCCACAAAGAGTGCAGGCTCCAAAGAAAACAAACGTGTATCGCAGAGGGCACAAACCAGTAAATAATCATAGTTCCCTTCCCTAGTATGGAATGCTGCCAGTCTACATGCACAAAACAACTCATTAGCTCAACATTTAAAAAAAAAAAAAAATGGAAAAAAGCTGGACAAATATGATACCCACTCAGGTTTGTCCAGTTGCATTCGAGAGTAAAACAAATTGCATCCTCTGGCCTAACCACAGGTCAAGTGATTTAATATCCTACTGTATTTCTGCAGAATATTTTTTATTTTATTTTTTTTTTTTAATTCTCAGCCACACTAATCTTTTCTCCCGTTCCGTAAATTAGTTGAAGCAGCTCTTACCACCTTCCCTCTTTTCATACTGTTCAGACATTAACTTAGAGATGAAGGCAGAGGGGCTGACCAGACAAAAAAGCAAAATAAGGAAATAACTTCAGTACATGTATAGCCAACCAAACTCCCATTTGCAGTATTTTAACTCCTTCCGTACTCCGCTAACCACTCTGGCACTTAAAAGGTTTAGGGGTTACATAAGAGTTTCAGATATGAGACCACCAAAGGAAAACACAGCAACGAAAGGATATGAGATTCCCCCTACTTAAAACTTTGTAAAAATATAGCAAAATCCCATAAGTCTTATAAAGTTATGAAAGAACAGTATTAAAAGTAGATCCTAGTTGCAGTTTGTCATGATACCATGAAAATATTAAGTATTTTAATAAATCTGGCATATCAGAGGTTAATGTTAGTTACAAATTGACTTAAAAATACAAGGAATGGGGGGCGTGGCCATGACGTCCGCTCAGCTCCACAGCGAATAGTCTGTTCTAGGCATAATATACCACATCTCTGCAAACCGCAGCTTTGGGCAGAACAGCAGAAGGATTGACCCCCCAGACTTACAGCCTGACCTGCGGGCTCTTCCGAACTCGATCCGCCTCACAGAAGACTCCGAAAAAGCTCCCATCTGCCGAGGCTCCCAGGAGCACACAAGATGGCCCCCGACCGCATGTGATCGATCCCAAACCCGGTTACACTACCCTCGGCCAAAGACAGGACTCCGGCGGGGATGGACGCCCCAAGGAAGGCAGAGGAGCAAGGACAGGCTCCGGGGCCGCCACAGGTGAGCGGAGTGGAAAGACGGGAGGCAGAGACTCGGCGACTGCAGGTGACGGTGTAGAGCGGGAGGTCTAGAGCCGGCCGGCTCCATGGGGGGGCCCAGAACAACGAGAAGAGCAGGAGATAGAGCAGGGGGGTGCCACAAGTAGAGCCGCTTCATGGCGTTGTAGAGGAGTGCGGGGCTGTCAATACCACCCACCCCCCCTTGAGAATGGACTGTGACCCCCCGGGGAAATACCTCCCTCCCCTACATCATATAAAAGCAGCAATCACTCAACTATCTGCTGGTGGAATAGGCCCATAATCTCCAAGAGGGCCCCCTCCACCCAAGAAAGCAGCTGAAAGAAACAAATTAAGTGTCACCCAGTCTTGTTAAAGGTGAATACGTGGACAGTCTCAGCTGCACATGCACAGGCCCATTTAAAGCCCTCAAGCAAAAGCCTGCAGCCCAATACCCATCTCCTAAAGGGGAACATCCCCCCCACCCCTGGTTCTGTGAGTAAAAATTAAAGCAGAAAGGACAAATAAAGATAAATTAACGAGCGCATAGGTCGCAAGTCTGGGATCCCTTTCAGGGAAGCTTGTATCCCCCCACAAGAGATCTACATGCACAAAAAGCCTGTAGGGAAGCTGGTTAAGAGGGCGTCCTGAGATCCCTTGTCCGCTATCCCACGGACTTCATTCTAAGCTTATGCATGCAAAATGGTCTCGACTGATCTTCTAAAAACAAACAACATCACATGCAAGTCCAATTTACCATGGCTTCGAAAGCGGTTAGAACCAACAAAAAGAAAAAAAAAAAAAAACAGAATGAATTTCGGGAATACTTTAAAAAACAGGGTCGACCAACAGCACAACAGAGAAAACAATAGGCAGACAGGCGCACTGAGGGGTATGAACAATTTATTCATCTAAGACAGTGGGCAAGGCATCCACTGATACAGAATAAAAACAGCAATAAGGCACGGTATAACAAAAGTGCGGCAAGGTATATCAAAATGTATATAACGGGACTGGTAAATACACCAGTGTGATCAGTGTGGAGCAAGGGTAACCACAGGATCTAGCTACGCACTACAGAAAGGGTCCGGACCAATCTGAGTACTTACCCTGCTAGAGACAAGGGGACCCGCTCCCACCGGCTGCAATAACTCCACAGGAACTGCCACCACGTGACCTCTACGCGTTTCGCACGTAGTGCTTCGTCAGGAGGTCACGTGATAGCGCTGTCCCTGGAGTTTAAGTGCAGAGCAGCAGCCAATGGATCTAGTGTAATTAGAGAAGGTAGGAGTACATGTAATCCCAATCGAGTGCAAATGGAGTTCCCTGCAGCATGTATAGAGGATTAACTACTTACTGTAAAAGCATATTCTAAATTGGAGCAGTGTTTAACAGGTCCCAATTTTAGCTCTAAATAATTCCAAAATCATACCAACATAACCATATTAAATGTAAACATATATACACTGATATTTAAAAAGTTATGGACAATTTTAAGATAAACATATATTTAAAATATATTTAAAACATATATGATTATTGAATATTAAAACATGTTATCTAAAAATACAATAAACTACATAAAGAAACCCCGTGTAGTCACCTAATGATTCATTCTTTTAAGAAGGGAACCAATTCTATGTAGTCATTTAAACCATGTGGGTACCTCGTTTGCATGGTATAAATCCACAATTGCTCCCTTCTACTTAGGCGTAAATCTCTATTGCCTAAGCGTTGATTAACGGTGATTACTTCAATGCCCATGAAGGAAACGCGTAGAGGTCACGTGGTGGCAGTTCCTGTGGAGTTATTGCAGCCGGTGGGAGCGGGTCCCCTTGTCTCTAGCAGGGTAAGTACTCAGATTGGTCCGGACCCTTTCTGTAGTGCGTAGCTAGATCCTGTGGTTACCCTTGCTCCACACCGATCACACTGGTGTATTTACCAGTCCCGTTATATACATTTTGATATACCTTGCACTTTTGTTATACCGTGCCTTATTGCTGTTTTTATTCTGTATCAGTGGATGCCTTGCCCACTGTCTTAGATTAATAAATTGTTCATACCCCTCAGTGCGCCTGTCTGCGTATTGTTTTCTCTGTCTGTGAGACCCCCTTGTGGGAGCTCACTCTTATAGGGGACGTGTGGACCCCCCCCCCCCCCCAGACTGAAGGCTGCAAGAGGGAGCCCTTACAGTATCCACGTTAGCGCGGAGCAACTTAATCCTTATGCAACACCACAACAGGCGGAGTTTGAAGAAGAAGAAGGTGATTCTGGGGCAACAGCCAAAAGTGGGTCCCAAACAATTGATATTAAAAATAATTCTTTATTAATTCATCTAAAAAAGTGGAGGCACTAACCCTCCTACGCGTTTCGTGTTACAAAAACACTTTATCACTCCTTGATAAAGTGTTTTTGTAATACGAAACGCGTAGGAGGGTTAGTGCCTCCACTTTTTTAGATGGATTAATAAAGAATTATTTTTAATATCAATTGTTTGGGACCCACTTTTGGCTGTTGTGCCAGAATCACCTTGTTCTTCAGATTTACCTCCCTACTCCAGGCTGCACGCTTACCAGGACTTCAGGATTAAGAGATTTCTGTGAGTACTTTCTTATTTATGATTGCTCAATGTGAGTCCAGGGACCATCTCAATGAGGGTTTGATGGGGCTTTCTACCTTACCCTTCAGGGTACATTGGCCCACCTGGGGACTTTACTATCGTCAAGCAGTTATCCATATCCTTATCCAGTCCTGTGTTATGAACACATACATTAAAGGGATTCAGTGCTGAAGCGCCTTTGTCACTTGGAAATGGGAGTTTGAAGAAGATCTCTCCGTGGAATGCCCAGACTCTGCTCCATGCTTTTGTACTTAATATTTTTGTTTTTTTTCTCCTGTCTCTGGCTCCTGATTAGCCGCTAGACGACGGGTACAATAAAGGGTCAGTAAGGCAATTGTGAAAAGGCTCCTTGAGGCTGTAGCTCCCTGGGACTAATTTTGTGTATCTGCTAGGGACGGACTGGGAATATCCCTCGCCCTTCCCAATAATTGCTACAGGTCCCCCATTGACGGTTCCCACTACAGACTTAGAAATTGCCCCTAAACATTTATGTGAATACTAGGTATAGTACCAAGATGTGTGAATTTATTTTTTGTGCGGATTCCCCCCTCCACCCTTTCCAACCTTCCCTTCCACCCTCCCCCCCCTCCCAACACCCATATTCTAATGCTTTATCTCTGTATATCTATGCCTTAAAAAACAATAACAATTTAAGTTAGGGGGGGTGAAAAAATACAAAGAATGGTTTAAATTGTAGGTCAAGACCTGGCCTGTTTTTCTAGACATTAGGTTATCTATGGTCAACATTACAACCAGTGGACAACCAGTGGCAATGGTGTTCCTGGATGGTGTGTTGTAGCAGGGTCAGCAATCTCAAACAGAGAGCGACAAAACCATAGTGCAGATCACATATAATATTTATAAAACAGAGAACTCACAAATTTAGGCTTACAATAAGAAAGTGAGTGATGAGCAGGATAGGTATATGGTGTAGCTGTGTGGTAAGTAGCGATCTCACCGCTCCACCGTGTAACTGCCCGCGACGTCAGTCACTTCCGCATCCGTCTTGTTCCTCTGGCGTTACTTCCGGTCGCATGAATTCACCCACCGGAGCCGTCAGGGGATACCTCGGGGATGCCTCTCTCTCATAGTCTTGCCGCAAGCCACGCTCTATGCGTTTCGCCGTACGCAAATGATGGCTTCCTCCTGAGCCTTCATTTGTGAATTCTTTGTTTTATAAATATTTTATGTGATCTGCACTATGGCTTTGTCTCTCTCTGTTTGAGATTGCTGACCCTACTACAACACACCATCCAGGGACACCATTGCCACTGGTTGGATTATTGCTTCTATACTTCTACTCAATTGTGAGTAGGAATTTTGGAGCTCCCTTCTATAATGTCACCTTCACTGTATTTAGCAATATTGCACGATGTAATGTTTTTCTTTACATGACCTTCATCACCTCTCCCCTGGGGTTTGGAGAAATACATTGGTCAAGACTTTTGAAACAGTCTGTTCTAAGGGTTGAGTGAAGTCAGTTTGCCTATTTTATTATTTTCACTAAATTTGACGTATTGGTGGTGTGTGATTATTATATTGCGCACTTTATTTCACTTGATTATATATTTATCACTTTATATATTCAAAATTCAATATACTGAACACATTGGTATATATATATATATATATATAATGAAAGTAGGCAGATGGCACACACGTAAAATAATAATAGGTGCTTGTCCCATACAGGTAGAATGCATAGATGAACTCCTTACCAGGTAGATCCAGGATCCCAAAGTAAGAAAGAGACAGCACACTCAGGAAGTACAAAAAAAGCGTGTATTCAGAAGAAAAAACTGGCACAAATGCCCGACGTTTCGGTCCTAGACATAGGACCTTTCTCAAGGGAGTGCTAGTTTGTGCCAGTTTTTTCTCCTGAATACGCGCTTTTTTTGTACTTCCTGAGTGTGCTGTCTCTTTCTTACTTCGTGATCCTGGGATCTACCGGGTAAGGAGAGTATATATATATATATTTGTTCACTGCACTGAGCACGTATTGGGAGTGTTAGAGTGCCATCCAGTGTTTTTATCTATGGTCAACGCCTGCTTCTGAAAGTGTGGGATTAAAAGATTGAGTTACAACTCATTTTCAACAGCAGAAATAAATTTGTACCCTTTCTATATAAAACTTTAACGAGATTCCTGCAAGGATCTGGAAATACCAAGAGGTGTGGCAGCCCAAGTGTTGTCTAAATTTACTAAATGCGAAATATCACAGGTCTGACAGCGATTCACAAGAATAACACACAGATCTTTGTAACATTTATGATCAGACGAATCAAAGAATGCCAAACTGTTCACAATGGTGAGAGGGTAAGGGACAGACATTCATGTCAATCAAACTTAGCACTAAAAACATTAAGTTCAATAACTACAGTATGCGCATCCTTTAAATTGTATGCAACAGCTAAGAAGGCGTTCTAAGTATTATAGGTGTAGCACACTTTCCCCCACACCCTTGGAGATATGGCGGCTACTGCATGTGTGGTGCATTACCTGAGGCTCACATGAGACCTGAACCTCCGCGGCTGGGAGCCTGGGGTGTACCTGATCCGTCTGGTGACAGCGCCTCCACCTGAGCGGGATCCTAACTGTGTTAGATAACCCCGTCACAGGACAATATAAGAAATACACACGTGGTATAACATAACAGTTTAGTATAGTTCTGTAATAACAATGGTACCAGTCTCCCACTACTAGGCCACGCACGGCCATACCCTCCAACACTCTGTCCACACATGATAACACAATCCCCAAAGTACAGGGCACCCAACCACCCTGGTGTCCACAAGTAGTAACCCACCCAATGTGTGAGACAGCGCTGTCCAACTAGAACTGAAGGTGTATAGTTGGTGCACTTGGTGAGGGGAGTTCCTGCCGGGTGATCCCACACCCGGTGCGCCGACTAACGATAAGAGATCCACTGATCCAGCAACGTAGTCCACGAAGGGGTCCAACTCCACGTGTGGTGGTATCCGGTTGGAGTGTCCCACACTGAAGAGAGTCTCTGTCTTTGGTGGTGGTCTGGTCCCAGACCACAGGCCGCAACTGCTGTGCGGCGTTTTGCTGTGTCCCTGACACTAGTGAGGCTAAGGGGTAGTGTCCCTGTCTAAGGGCCTGTCCCTGTAGCAACCACAAACTATACAGGGGAGTCGGGGCCTAGCTGGGGCCAAAGGGGGTCTCAGGCCTAGTGAAGGGGCCACTGACACCCTGCACACCCTACCCTTCTGCTGTCCAAGCTCCGACTGGCGTGGTCTAAAGTGCGCCAAATGTATCTATTCCCTAGTAGTGGAATCCTGGTGCCCTATTGGCCGCTGTCTGTCACCTGACTAATAAACCCTATGGCATTCTGGGGACTGTGCGGAGCTTAATTGTAATGGCCGCCGCTTGCTACTGCGCATGTGCGATCCTGAAAATGGCCGCCGAATCCAGGATGCCTCTGCGCATCCGCGATTGTACACAAGATGGCGGCACCCTGGATGATCGGGCCACCAGGGAGCACTCCCTTCAGTGCCCTCACTTTCTCCACCTCCCGCCGAGTGTCCGCGCGCCAGCAACAACCTCGCACCGTTCCCCCGCTGTAGCGGAGGTAAATGGGGGAACCGGGGACTGGGGGGAAGGGACCCTGCTACTTAGGAATAAAGAAATGGGACATTTTATATGTCCAGGCAACTTTTTTTTGAAAATAAAGTTGTTGTTTTTTCCTTAAATCAGAAAAATGTCACCGACTGCAGAATGATGAGACAGGGGATTAAGGACACGCCCAGAAAATGGATTTAAGATGTGTTTCAATGATGGAAATTTACAAAATAAACCGTGTATTTGAGATATGAGATTAGAAATTCAACATAGTGGTGTGTTTTTTTTTCTATTACAAAAGAGGATCTGCAGATTTCTAACTTCCAGGCCTTTCAGAAGGAATCTGATGATGTTATGCGGTAACGTAATGAGAATCTGTTTTATTTCTTTTATTCTCAGAAATAGCCTACATTTATTGTACTGTATGTTTTTGTAATAATCTTTTCCTGTAACCTAAGCTTGGTAATATTTTTGTATTATACATCTAAAATTGAATTAGCATATATTTCGACTAAGATTTATCTTTGCATGGTTTGAAGAGTGTAGCTTTAGTGTTAAGTGCATATTTTACTTAGTAAACAAGGACCAAAGACTCAGCAAGTAAATCTGGTGGTGGCAGCGAGTTAAGATATTTATTCTGACGGATTGAGGCGGGATATTATTTATTTGAGGAACCTTCTGTAGCTAAAAAGTGTATCAGCTAAAAAACTATGTGTATTAACTTATGTCACATATAGAAGTCTCATGCTCACCTTCTCTTCTCCCACATCCACCACCACTATAGGATCCCTTTCACAGGGTGTGGGTCACCTTTCTTTTTCTTGTTTATTTATTTTTTTGGCTTTAAACCCTTTTTCATTCATACTTGTACTTCCTTGCTCATGCTCACAAGGGCCATCATAGTTGGGCTGGTCTCAATAGGTTACAGACAAGTAAAGAACTACATACTGGAGCTGTATGCTTGAAGCACCACTTATTTTAAATTAGAAGAACATTCATGCAAGGGAGAAACCACACAAATAAATCCATCATGCTTAATATCCTTGTTCTACTATACACTCCTGTCTGAGTATTAGTCCTTGGGCAGGAGGGAGAAGAATGCAGTACTGGGGGCTGATTTCCGGACATCCTGGAACCCACTACGGCTGGAGGCGTTGAGCACCACAGAAAGAACTACAGTACAAGAACCCAAGCCTGTCCAAGTCTCTACTCTACCGCAGACAACTCAGTATCTCCTGCTCCAAACAGGTAGTGTACCACACACACGTAGCATAGACTGTGTAATATCACAGATGGGGGGGAGGGGGGGGAAACAGTGCTAAATAAAAGTTTCAGTTTAACTCAGTTCTTTGTCATAAAATAGATATGGATGAAGACATTCGAGCAGACTATTTCTGCTGTGATTCAGTCTATAAATAGCTGCCACAACAATAGCGTTGCCCTCTCAATTGATGAGCAAAATAACTTGGCTATTCAGAGCAGTGGGCCCTTGCAACCCTGGTCCCACAATGCCTAGCCCTCTTGGGACACCAAATGGCATTTGTTCTTTGTGACAGCAGATAAGTTTTGCAGTGAAATAAAGTATATATGGCATCAAAATACAAACAAAGGGGTAGTGTCTTCTTGATTCAAATGAACTAATGGCAGTAGGATTGGTTACATTAAAAAAAATTATTTGCTTTGGCATGTAATTTTATAATCCTGAAATGCAAGAGCACTGATAGAATATGTACAACCACTTTTTACCAAAAGCATCAAAAGTCATGCTAAGGCTGAGCTCAGACAGAAGGCGATGCGACGTGCGAGTGCACGTCCGTCGCAAATTTGGGTTTTGCGGTGGGAGTTTTCAAATTGAAAACTCCACCGGCGGCAAAGTGCAGCATTGTCGCTGCGACATTTTGCCGGCACAACCTAAATTGAAATTTGGGGCTACAGTCGCGTGACGCGAGCTGGTTCAGCCAATAAAGGCGAACCAGCTCCGTGACGCGTTCGTTACACGCCCCCGCCACACCCCCAAATGCCGCGATCTGCCTCCTGCAGTTTGAGCACAGATTGCTGTGCTGCAGGAGCGAGTGGCGGGGGCGCAAACGCTAGCAAGCTGCCATAGCAGCAGTCTGAGAGAGCCCTAAGGCTGCGGCAACGTTGCTGCTGAGTGCGCTCATGCTTGATAACGGTGACGTAACCAATTCTCCATGCATGAGTGCTTAGCTGTCCTGCTGAATTTTGCAAGCGCGAGTGGGGGGCGTGGTCGGGGGCATGTCATTGGCTGTATCGGGGCAGTATCTGTGTGTGTGTGTTTGTGTATCTGTGTGCATTGACTGGTGCGGATTGGTTGCTGAAGGGTCATGTAACCATGTGACCCTTCAGCGCAATTGAAAATAAATTTTCCGTCTCCCCAAGCGCCTAGCTTTGTTAAGCGTATGTGCGCGTGCAGCGTCAGCATGGCCATGCTAATTTGATTACATTAAAGTGAGCGCGCCAAGCGTGTGTCGCGGCAGTGTAGCCGCAGCCTAAGGCTAAGGCTACGCTGCACGCACCGGCGTGCCCGCCTTTTCATCCTGGCGGCACGTGCACGGCGCTTCACCGCGATCTGCAGGGAGCTTTTTTTAAGCACAGGGGTGGCCAAAACAGGTCAGGGGGCGTGACCATGACGGGGGGGGGGGGGGGGGGGCATAGAGGAGAGTCGGAGATGCAATTCAATGAAAAATACAGTTGGCAGAGGCGATCGGGAAAAGAAATGCCGATATCAACAATCAGAGTGGATATACCAGCCAGCGACATCACATTCCAGTGGCCTAAATGAAGGTTTAACCTTCACACACCTTTCAAGGGATACTGGTGTCACAAGCGGTAAAATGAATCATCGTGACTGACTGACCAAAAGATGGGCTTGTGAACACAGATCAACCACCTCCATTAGTTTCATTACTATAACGGCAATATAACATAGGGGATTGCATATGCCCCCCTCCTGTTCAATATGTCCCCCCCCTGTTCAATATGTCCCCCCCCCCTGTTCAATATGTTCCCCCCCTGTTCAATATGTCCCCCCTCCTTGACAGGTTTGTGTGTGTATCCATCCTCCCTCCCATTAATGCCAGGCTGCCGGAGATCTCCCCTCTTCATTGGCTCCCTGCCGCACCACGGGAACACAATCCTCTTGTAGCCCCTGCTGGCTGACGCATCACAGTGTGCAGTGAGCAGAGAAGTGAGGAGGGGCTGGGGATCGCCAGGGAGCAGCGGAGGGGCTGGTAAGAGGCGCGCCCGCCGCCGGCTGCACTGGGGACCTAGCCTTAGGCAAACCATATAATTAAATCTTTAGTCCAAAGCACTTCAGAAAAGCCACCAGGCAATCCGGAATCCCTTCAACATTTTCCGATGCGAGCACCCCACACTCTTCTTCCCGGCACCATGATTCATAAAGCAGGTCACCAGTGGATGACGTCAGCATAAAAATAACGGTTGTTGGTACCGAAGCAATAGTGTGTTGCCCAACAAGTTTCACAGGTCCCGGCTTGCTTCTCCAAAAGAATGTGGGGTCCAGAGTTACACATTGGGTGCTATGTACATATACACAGACACAGGACTTTTTAATGGGAGTACATTGGATTCCTTCAGTGCTAAAGAGCCTTGCCACTTTGTTTGCTTATTAAAAATGAGCTATTTATCAAAACCGTAGAAATTCCCTATTTTTATAGAAAGATTCAGAATTTGTTTAGTGATGTCCTGTAGTAATATATTTTTGATGTGGGTCATTCATGGTCTCATAACAATGCTGATTAATTAAGGCATGTAAATCACATTATATTAGATGGTTATATTATTTTCACTAAAGAAAGTTCTAAACGACACCCCGCATACAATGTGCATGGGATGTTTCTTTATTGTTAGCATGTTTTGCCAGAAAATATTTTATCCGCTCTATAAATCAACAAATGTCATTTTCTTTTTACACATTTAGTTCTCTTCAATGCTCTGCAAAAACCATCAATATTCAATGGAGCCAACAGTGCTTATATCATTTTAGACAGGTAAACATCTTTAATTAAAGAAACTTGTTGACACTGCTAAACACCATGACGTTAGAAATGCATGCTATTTGTACAATGCCATTTAAGTTGTATTTGTAATTAGTACATTTGTAGTCTAATCCAATATCTACTCTGATACGGAGTGTACAGTAAATCCTACTGTCCAGGCAGATATAGGCATGGCTTATTGTTCCACTTTGGAAACCAAGCAAACTGTACTTTACTGTTTAGTGACATCACAATACAGTACAGAGTTTTTCCCCTGTAAATGACAGCACAAAGAAGAGTTATTCTCCGTTACATGAAGCAAAGCCAAATTGACATTAAAAAAAAAGAAGAAGATGCGGGAGAAGTTCTGTTAAAGTAAACCCTTATAGTTGTAATTCCACTTATTAGACCATTTTTGTTATGAAAACCTTACTGATGCAACATGTTCTTGAGAGAGAGAAAAATGCACCTTGCTGCTGTTTAATTAAAGTCAGAAAGTAAAGTATGCTGCAAGAACATAAAACTCATCTTCTGCAAACTAAATTGGAGATGACTATTCATATTTCTTTCCTACCCACTTTAATGAAACCTCTGTATTATAGAATTAGAAGTCCAGTCACGTGTACTTGTGTGCACTTAATGCTGAAAAGGCATAAAAGGTGTTGAAAGAAGACGCTAATGTCAGGAGGGTGCCCGAAGTGGACGTGGGGGAGATTTTACTAGGGCTTCAGGGGTGACCATTTAAAACATTAATTATAATGTGCAGACATTAAAGGGGCCAAACAAATATAAGTGATATGGTGCGGTGAGTGCAAACTTCATTTTCATCAACTGTGTTTAAATGAATGGCTGCAGGTAATTAATGACATAGTAGAGAACATGTCAAACTGGACTCTGTAGATTAGATCGCTTTTACTTCACCATCAAACCTCATTTATAGATGTTCCAATGCATGAGCTGCTAACATAACAGAGGTCCCTTTCCATTCTGCTACTCTTTGAAGCAACATCACTTACAGTATGCATCTAAACCTATTTAATAATTCTTTAATGGCAACAATGAAAAACGCTTCACTAGCCTTGAAAATAATCACAAGGAGAGAAAAATATGTCTGGAGGTCAAATGCCATCAACCACCTACAGAATGTATTTGTAAAAAGACATTACATTCTGTGCAGTTTTATTACTGTTCAAAATTGGATTTGTTGTGTATTCTGTTCCTGTGGGTTAAGTTCAAGGTTTATGGTGGAAATAAAGAGAAATCAGAGTTGGTTATATGGTATGCTATTTGAGACATCTTAAAATCAGGTTTGCTCTGCATTACTTAACATACATGGGACCAATAAGTATACATACAACCTGTTTTACTTCCAACACGCATTTTTAGCTTTCTTTGCTTTTGTTTCTTCTTTATGTTATGCCGCAAATAGATCTGCTTGTTGTCTATATTTTTGGGACTATACCACATTTTTGATTATTAATGGTTAGCCGCTATGCTATAAATCCTAGTAAGGAGATGAAAAAGTATTAATGCATAGTTAGAGGCTTATTCAATAAGCTTTGAACCAGTTGATACCACTTCAGAGCTAATTGCATAAGCCTCTTAGTTTGTTCTTTGTGGGGGTTTTTTTTTTTTTTTTTTAATCAAACTTTTTTGGGAGGGAACAGTTCTAAAATCATATAATGATTCAAAACATAAAATAAGCTGTCCATGTTTAGGATGCAGACATTCCTTATGATTTTCCATCTTTGATTTGTGCTGACTTATCACAACAAAGAACAAAAAAGCCCAATGCCACTTCCAATATGACAAAAAAACACAGTAAAATACTTATATATTCTCTTGAAAAAGGGTCATTTAGTTTAACCCTTTGGCCAAAGCGTCGTAAGTCTGTGAGCCACATCAAGACAGACCCTGCTCACAGGTCCTAACATACCAGATAAAATACTAACACACCTATACTAGGATTAAAATTCTCATTTGCCTCTATGACCCTTTTACTGTGTATTTTTGTCATATTGGAAGTGGCATTGGGCTTTTTTGTTCTTTGTTTTATGCATCCACCACGCTCAGTAGCACTCTTTATTGACAGATTATCCATCCCCTTTATTAATTTGTTTGCTCTTCTCTACGCTTTTTCTAGTTTCTAGTTCCATAATGTCTTTTCTATGGACTGGTGCCCAAAACTGTACTCCATATTCAAGGTGGGATCTTACTAATGCTTTATAGAGGGTCATAATTATGTTTACTTCCCTTCCATCCATTCCCCCCGTTTAATGCAAGTTAAGAAATTGTTTGCCTTTGCAGCTACTGCATGACACTGGGTACTATTACTAAGCCTGCTGTCTACAAGCACTCCTAAATCCTTCTCCATCAAGGTTTCTCCTACTTTATCCCCATTTAATTTGTAAGTAGCCTGTTTATTCTTGTTTCCCAAATGTATTAACTTACATTTATCTGTATTAAACCTCATCTGCCATTTACATGCCCAAGTTTCCAGTCTATCTAAGTCCTTCAGGAGAAAAATTACATCCTGCTTTGATTCTACTACCTTACACAATTTAGAGTCATCAGCAAGGATGGAGACTTTGCTCTCTATGCCAAATCTCAAGTTCATTAATAAACTAGTTAAAAAGCAGGAGTCCAAGCCCTGACCATTGAGGTACTCCATTCACAACTTTAGCCCAACTTGAAAAAGTTCCATTTACAACAACTCTCTGTTGTCTATCCTTCAACCAGTTTTCAATCCAGGTACAAACATTTTTGACATTATTGAGATTGAAATGAATTATCATCCAAATTAAATCTACCATCTTTGTTTTATCCCAGGCGAGAGATATTTTCAGGACTCCCCCCACTTTGAAAGTTCTAAGAAAATTTAGGAGACTCTTGCAGGGATGTTAAGATCAAACACAATATCTGATCTTTATCTGGTCGGCCTCAGGGCAAAATGAGCAATGAAACAATGCCTACAGTTGTTTTTTTTTTTACTGTTGCTCAATTCATTAAAAAGTAATACTCCCTAAATACTCGAATAAAAGGCTCAAAATGCAAAAAATTACAATTATTAAGAAAACATCTGCTGTTTCACACTTCAGTGCTTGGCATACTCCAGATGATAGTGAGGATTTTGATGAAACACCTGTGCAGTCAATAGAGAAGCAGGTGCAGTAGACACGGCTTTTCACAAACTAAAAAGGCAGCAAAAAAAAAGTACATTTATAATCCCTGGATGGTTTTGGCATTATATAAACTACTTCGCTGTTGGAATATATGAAAACATATCTGAGCAATTCATTTAATTTACAACACACACGGTGCAAACCCATTTTAATTAATATCCTGTGCAGTCCAGTGTACCTTTTTCTGGATATCATTAAAAATACCACATTGCACATAGGTCTCATTTATGGGTGTATGGTACATAACGTTCTAAACACGGCAGAATATACCACAGCTGTCATTAAAGCGATCAGCTATTTTCTTATTGGTTCAATAAACGGCTGTGGGGATGTGGCTCTGTAAGACTGCACTACATTCAAGACTATGGCTCCTTCAATATGCTGTGAAGCGGTTTCTCCGTTTCAAGACAGCACTGAGCTCCACGCATTCTAATGGGGAGAAGAGAATATCAGGTGGCTGGTTACTGCAGTTGGAAGGCCACAAATCAGCCTAAAAGGTTACCTTTTGCAACCCTTTTAGAAATAATCAACACTGGATTAAATAGTATAGTATGAGGTAATAAAGGTGATTTGAGCAGCACCACTTTACAATTGTATGACCAACTCAGTACTACTGTAGACAAATATGGATGACCGGTGAAAAAGAAAGTACACCCGCTTTGAATTCTATGGTTTTACATATCAGGACAGAATAACAATCATCTGTTCCTTAGCAGGTCTTAATAAAATTAGGTAAATACAACCTCAGATGAACAACAACACATGACATATTACACCGTGTCATGATTTATATAACAAAAATAAAGCCAAAATGAAAGGACATTTGTGAAAAACTAAGTACACCCTTACTGTTTCCATAGGAATTAAGATGCTAAGTAGCAGACAGGTGCTGCTAATCAAATGCCGTTGATTAATTGATCATCAGCAAGTGTGACCACCTCTATAAAAGAAGAAATTTTAGCAGTTTGCTGGCCTGGTGCATTCAGGTTTGTGTTAACACAATGCCAAGGAGGGAAGACATCAGCAATGATCTTAGAGAAGCAATTGTTGCTGCCCATCAATCTGGGAAGGGTTATAAGGCCAATTCCAAACAATTTTAAATCCATCATTCTACAGTGAGAAAGATTATTCATAAGTGGAAAACATTCAAGACAGTTGCCAATCTTCCCAGGAGTGGACGTCCCAGCAAATTAACTCCAAGGTCAGACCGTGCAATCCTCAGAGAAATTGCAAAAAACCCAAGAGTTACATATCAGACTCTACAGGCATCAGTTAGCATGTTAAATGTTAAAGTTCATGACAGTACAAATAGAAAAAAGACTGAACAAGTATGGTTTGTTTGGAAGGGTTGCCAGGAGAAAGCCTCTTCTCTCTAAAAAGAACATGGCAGCACGGCTTGGGTTTGCAAAGTTGCATCTGAACAAACCACAAGATTTCTGGAACAATGTCCTTTGGACAGACGAGACCAAAGTGGAGATGTTTGGCCATAATGCACAGCGCCACGTTTGGCAAAAACCAAACACAGCATATCAGCACAAACACCTCATACCAACTGTCATGCACGGTGGTGGAGGGGTGATGATTTGGGCTTGTTTTGCAGCGACAGGACCTGGGAACCTTGCTGTCATTGAGTCGACCATGAACTCCTCTGTATACCAAGGTATTCTAGAGTCAAATGTGAGGCCATATGTCCGACAGTAAAAGCTTGGCTGAAATTGGGCCATGCAACAGGACAATGATCCCAAGCACACGAGCAAATCTACAACAGAATGGCTGAAAAAGAAAAGAATCAAGGTGTTGCAATGGCGAAGTCAAAGTCTAGACCTCAACCCGATTGAAATGCTGTGGCTGGACCTTAAGAGAGCTGTGCGTAAACAAATGCCCGCAAACCTCAATGAACTGCAGCAACTTTATAAAGAAGAGTGGGCCAAAATTCCTGATAAAGTCATACAGAAAACGATTACTTCAAGTTATTGCTGCTAAAGGTGGTTCTACAAACCATTGAATAATAAGGTGTACTAGTTTTTCACACATGGCTTCTCCATTTTGGCTTTATTTTTGTTAAATAAATCATGATAGTGTAATATGTCATGTGTTTTTGTTCATCTGAGGTTGTATTAACCTAATTTTTAGACAGGCTAAGGAAGGAATGATTGTTATTATGTCCTGATATGTAAAACCATATAATTCAAAGAGGGTATACTTTCTTTTTCACACAACTGAGAATATTCAGCTGAGCAGAGGTCCCTACCTTCCCCTCCCACCCTTCCCAATATGTGTGTGTGTGTGTGTGTGTGTGTGTGTGTGTGTGTGTGTGTGTGTGTGTGTGTGTGTGTGTGTTGTATTGTATTGTATATATATATATATATATACACACATATATATATATATATACACATATACATGTAGAGGTATCAGTACCGTGTTAGCCGAGCTTCAATAATCAAAAAATAAATAGATGATACCGTTCTGTGGCTAACAGAACGTTAGCCACAGAACGGTATCATCTATTTATTTTTTGATTTTATATATATATATATATATATATATATATATATATATATATATATATATATATATAAAAACAGAAAACTACAATAAGCGCAATCACAATAAGACTAATAATGATATTTACCACATATATAGGAGGGTATACTACCTCACATTCTAACTTTCCCTGATTAAGTCTGCAGCCAAAAGGTCTACCGCTCCACGGGCTGGTATAGAAGGAAATCCAAACAAGAGTGACCTAGGCGCAAGTAAAAACAAGAAAGACAAACATAGGGTAATACGTTCAAACAATTTGTCTGCCAGAGGGTACGATATGCACTTACAGCAGATAGAATATAATCAGGCCTTGTATCCACTCTGGGATCAGGAACAATGAATGAAGATCTGGAACAGCCAGCAGCAACTCATCTACAGGAACCGTATCCTCGTGTGAAGTGTCACATATAGGAAGAGAAGTGGGACACATACATAGTGTAACACAGTTTATTACAAAATTTAATAAAAAAGACAATAAGTAAAATACTCACACTTTGTGAGTTTGGGTAAAAGCGTATGAGAATTTAGAGCTTCTCACACTCATCAAGGGTAGGTATCCGTGGACTTATACACAGTTCCAGTTAACTCCTTGCACAATGTCCTTATAACCACATGCAGTGTTATTGCCAAACTTCCAGGGGTATGGAGTCATTTATTTAGGCACTCTCAATAATGTCCAGAGCCTCTGAGGGCGGGGTACTATTATAGATGTTTCAAAACCCGTAGTTAAGGGCCGTGCGTCTCTGTGACCGCACCTAATGTGCTAGTAGTACTCACGCTACTCCAGGGGTATGGTGTGGCGTTTTCCCCCCTTCGTTATTGTCCGTCTTGTTGGTCTGCGGACCACCCCGCTTCACTCACTGCTCTCGTCCTCCGTGGCTGTTCGCCTGCACGCGGCGGCGTGGTGACGTCACGTCTCCTCGCGAGATTACGTCTCCAAATCTCCCGGTCACTGTGTTAGTCTTCGTCCCTCGCCAACTGATTAAAAATGTATGTACCGAGCAGGCACAACGATACAAATCACTGCCAGACAGCTGGATATTGCTGGCTAGTGTCCCCAATGTCCTGTGTTCACTCTCAATGCTCTAAAATCAATGCTCCAAAATAGGGCGTGATTTTGGAGCATTGAGAGTGAACACAGGACATTGGGGACACTAGCCAGCAATATCCAGCGGTCTGGCAGTGATTTGTATCGTTGTGCCTGCTCGGTACATACATTTTTAATCAGTTGGCGAGGGACGAAGACTAACACAGTGACCGAGAGATTTGAGATTTGGATACGTAATCTCGCGAGGAGACGTGACGTCACCACGCCGCCGCGTGCAGGTGAACAGCCACGGAGGACGAGAGCAGTGAGTGAAGCGGGGTGGTCCGCAGACCAACAAGACGGACAATAACGAAGGGGGAAAAACGCCACACCATACCCCTGGAGTAGCGTGAGTACTACTAGCACATTAGGTGCGGTCACAGAGACACATGGCCCTTAACTACGGGTTTTGCAACATCTATAATAGTACCCCGCCCTCAGAGGCTCTGGACATTATTGAGAGTGCCTAAATAAATGACTCCATACCCCTGGAAGTTTGGCAATAACACCGCATGTGGTTATAAGGACATTGTGCAAGGAGTTAACTGGAACTGTGTATAAGTCCACGGATACCTACCCTTGATGAGTGTGAGAAGCTCTAAATTCTCATACGCTTTTACCCAAACTCACAAAGTGTGAGTATTTTACTTATTGTCTTTTTTATTAAATTTTATAATAAACTGTGTTACACTATGTATGTGTCCCACTTCTCTTCCTATATGTGACACTTCACACGAGGATACGGTTCCTGTAGATGAGTTGCTGCTGGCTGTTCCAGATCTTCATTCATTGTTCCTGATCCCAGAGTGGATACAAGGCCTGATTATATTCTATCTGCTGTAAGTGCATATCGTACCCTCTGGCAGACAAATTGTTTGAACGTATTACCCTATGTTTGTCTTTCTTGTTTTTACTTGCGCCTAGGTCACTCTTGTTTGGATATATATATATAGATATATATATATATATATATATATATATATATATATATATATATATATACACACACTGCCACTTTTTGCTTCAAAACCACTATCCCCAATTAAGACTTATGGAGCTGTGTTTGTGGGCTTTACTGATACATATTGCAATTTGTTTTACACACAAATTGCATGCCCAATACTTGATGGATTCAGCGCACAAGTAATTCCATACAGCCACGTCATCCTTGTATATATATTTTTTATCCCTACACGATTCTCTGCACTATTTTGGTGAGCACATTAGGTGTTCCACAGTAATTGCTTCCCTGCCAGCCATTCTGCCCATCAGCCTGTTCGCGCGAACAGTTAATTCACATGGGTCATTGACTATGCGCATGTTCATTAATAAATTAGTACTACTTACCAGTTTAATATATTCAAGATGGCCACCGTTCTCCCAGTGATAGGTTGCTTGTAGGGCACACAGGCAGGTGATGCTAATTTTCTGTGATTGGTGTTTGTCAGCAGCACTGGGGTTTTGGGCTATATATATATATATATATATATATATATATATATATATATATATATATATATATGTACTCTGCACTGTATTCATTGCACCACCTTGAGAAAGGTCCCACTGGGGGACCAAAACGTCGGTTTATGTGTCTTTTTCAATACAAAAACTTGTGATCAAACTTACCACAGTGCTGTCTCCTGATCTCGTGCTTCAAACGGTATTGTATGGTTTATTATTGCATTATGGGAAAAGCACCCAATTTTTTCTACTTGCAAGTGGAGTGCCGGCTGTATACACACACACACACACACACACACACACACACACACACACACACACACACACACACACACACACACACACACACACACACACACACACACACACACTGGAAAGGGTGGGGGGGAAGGTAGGGACCTCTGCTCAGCTGAATATTCTTGCAAACAGTGTTGCTGGTGGGTATGGAGTTTCTAACGGGATATAGTAATGATAAGTACACCCAGGAGAAAGAACCCGGCTTGTAGAGCACTCACATGCCCATAGGTCAAATGTTGAAAAGTGAATTAATTAAAAAATACATTTTAATAGGAATCTTAATTAAGAAAAGGTGTTTCAAAACAAACGACAACTATTATACTAAAGAATAAAAAAATTGTTGTGCCTGTGCCTGGGTCTGCTCAGTGACACAGTTGCTAGCGGTAATCACGTACTGTATAAAGGGTAAAATCCCTCAGAGTGGATACTGTTACATCCGTAGAGATGATACAAACAGCAGAAATATATATGTCTGCATAGTTAGATATATTGCAGATCTTAGTAGATGTTAGCTGAATAGTTATTCAACCTTATATGCTGGAGCAGAATCACCCTTTAGGGTGGACAATTGAATGATTCTGTGAACTGTAATATACTGTAGATCCAGATTAAATCCGTGACTTCTAGCTAGCAGTAAGCAGGTAAACTGGTGTAGTAAATTTATTCAATGTAATTGAGCGACAATGTTGCAATCATAGTGCTAATATGTAGCAGTAGTGAAAAAACAAATGTTCCAACCTATTCAGCTTACATACAAGCTAGTGGAGCAGCATAGGCAGACCCAGAATGGCAGCTATATCATGGCTAAAATTAGGATAAGGTTCCCTTTAAATCAGACTGGAACCATAGTATACATATGCCAGAGCTCATTATAGGAGTAGTGGTGTTTGCAGACCACTCGCATCCGGGTTGCTACTTTTAATTTTGCTCACATATGGGTATTGTAGACATAATCACGGAACAGCCAGGGCTAGTATATTAATGCGGTGTTAGGAACCACCAACTTCAAAATCGCAGCCTTACAGCGAGTTAACTGGCACCCGTGTTGTTCTGTTTGCTACATAAGGGCTGTTCTATAGTGGGCGCGCTTGCTGCACCATGCACGTGCGCGGCAGTTATACTTGGCTGTTGTTAGTCAGCCTTCCTATAATAGGACAGCGCTTACGGCAGTCAGCGTGGAGCCGGCCGACAGGGGGGAAGATGGGGAAAATAAAGATTTTGCGCCGCTACCGCCGCTGGTGTGTGTGTGTGTGTGTGTACAATGTTAATAATTTACCAACGTATTTATTTTTTTATTATAAACGTATTTAACACACACACACGCACACACGCACACACGCACACACGCACACACGCACACACGCACACACGCACACACGCACACGGCCGCATGCACTATATTACGGGCCTAAGACTGTCTCTCGCCGACAATAGTTTCACGTGCATGCGCGCTTTGTCAAGGCTTCTACACCTCTTTATTGGTGATAACAGAGTTTGAAGTTAACCCTGTGTATTCTGCAATGCGTGCTGTCAATCGGATAGCAAGTGGAAAGAGTTGTCAGAGACATAGAGGTAATGTATGTACACAAGTGCCTCCAATACATTTATTTAGGTCCCAAGGGGTTCAGCAACCCCTGTGTATAAGTTATATGGAACTAGTGAAAAGGAGATAAGTATTTGCTGTGGGAGATCCGTGCTTGAGTTCAAATAGACCAGATGCAGCCATAAGTAAAGTTTCTAGTGGAGCCAAAGTGTCTAATTGTTTGGTACTGTTAGTACAGATGTATATTATGTTGGTAACGAAGATACAATGCTAGTAGTCTGTGGTACCAGAAAACATGCACAGATAGAAATCCTGTAGGGTTTACAACGCATATGTTAATTAGGGCTTGCTTTACTGTATAGCTATACTGTACCACCATAGTAAATTGTAAGCAAATCCAGAGATCTGAGGTGTTGTTCTAATGTAGAGATGGCTACATATGCTTATATTATAGGTGCTATTCTTATAGTTACTGTATTAGCAGAGTGTACCTCAGATCTCATCTCTGATGATAGCCAAGGTGCATTATAGTATATGTTTTAGATACCACATACCTTTCGTGCGAACCCTCAGGGACTGACGTGGCTGCTAGGGGTCAGTGTGGCCCTTCTAGGGCAGGGGTCTCCAAACTCAGTCCTCAAGAGCCGCACACAGGCCAGCTTGTATGGATATCCCTGTTTCAGCACAGGTGGCGCAGTGCTTGACTGGGCCACTGATTGAGCCACCTGTGCTGAAACAGGGATATCCATAAAAGCCGACCTGTGTGCGGCTCTTGAGGACTGAGTTTGGAGACCCCTGCCCTAGGGGGAAGATCACTGAAACGTAGCAAACTAGGTTATCTTCCCTTGTTGGAGCCCTGAAGAGCTGAGTAACCCAGCCTTGGGACGGAGCTGCATCCTTTTCGATGGACTGAGACTAGTTTTATTTTCTTTACACCTAATCTATTAGACTTGAGTTTTTTTCGTGTTTTAGTTTATCCACACATTAACACAAAATGTGTGTAATTCTGTGGCCAAACATTGCACCAGATGTATCAAAGAAAACAATCACATTGCCTCCAATTGCCCAGAAATGTGGGGTGTTCCTTTTTATTTTTCATCCCAGTATGGCATCAGTTCTCTACAGCAGCGGTGCGCAAACTGGGGGGCGCAAGATTGTTTAGGGGGGGCGCAGGAAGCAGCGGCGATTTTGCCAGGAGCAGAGGGAAAAAAGCCGTCTGCAGCTGCAATTTTTCTTTTGGCCATTAGGTGGCGCTGCGCTGTGCTACAGTACACAGCAGCATCTCGTTGCTTCCTGCATCAGCGACATGGGGAGAGGGGGTGAGTGAGACTGGCACATGGGGTGAGTGAGACTGGCACATGGGGGGAGTGAGACTGGCACATGGGGGGAGTGAGACTGGCACATGGGGGGAGTGAGACTGGGACATGGGGGGAGTGAGACTGGGACATGGGGGGGTGAGACTGGGACATGGGGGGAAGTGAGACTGGGACATGGGGGGGAGTGAGACTGGGACATGGGGGGGAGTGAGACTGGGACATGGGGGGGAGTGAGACTGGGACATGGGGGGGAGTGAGACTGGCACATGGGGGGGGAGTGAGACTGGGACATGGGGGGGAGTGAGACTGGGACATGGGGGGGAGTGAGACTGGGACATGGGGGGGGAGTGAGACTGGCACATGGGGGGGAGTGAGACTGGCACATGGGGGGGGAGTGAGACTGGCACATGGGGGGGGAGTGAGACTGGCACATGGGGGGGGAGTGAGACTGGCACATGGGGGGGAGTGAGACTGGCACATGGGGGGGGAGTGAGACTGGCACATGGGGGGGGAGTGAGACTGGCACATGGGGGGGAGTGAGACTGGGACATGGGGGGGGAGTGAGACTGGGACATGGGGGGGGAGTGAGACAGGGACATGGGGGGGGGAGTGAGACTGGGACATGGGGGGGAGTGAGACTGGGACATGGGGGGGGGAGTGAGACTGGGACATGGGGGGGGAGTGAGACTGGGACATGGGGGGGAGTGAGACTGGGACATGGGGGGGGGGGGGGAGTGAGACTGGGACATGGGGGGGAGTGAGACTGGGACATGGGGGGGGGGACTGGGACATGGGGGGGGGGGACTGGGACATGGGGGGGGGAGTGAGACTGGGACATGGGGGGGGAGTGAGACTGGGACATGGGGGGGGGGGGGAGTGAGACTGGGACATGGGGGGGAGTGAGACTGGGACATGGGGGGGGGGGACTGGGACATGGGGGGGGGAGTGAGACTGGGACATGGGGGGGGAGTGAGACTGGGACATGGGGGGGGAGTGAGACTGGGACATGGGGGGGGAGTGAGACTGGGACATGGGGGGGAGTGAGACTGGGACATGGGGGGGGAGTGAGACTGGGACATGGGGGGGGAGTGAGACTGGGACATGGGGGGGGGAGTGAGACTGGGACATGGGGGGGGGAGTGAGACTGGGACATGGGGGGGGGAGTGAGACTGGGACATGGGGGGGGGGAGTGAGACTGGGACATGGGGGGGGAGTGAGACTGGGACATGGGGGGGAGTGAGACTAGGACATGGGGCGGGAGTGAGACTGGGACATGGGGCGGGAGTGAGACTGGGACATGGGGGGGGGGACTGGGACATGTGGGGGGGGGACTGGGACATGGGGGGGGAGTGAGACTGGGACATGGGGGGGGAGTGAGACTGGGACATGGGGGGGGAGTGAGACTGGGACATGGGGGGAGTGAGATCGGGACATGGGGGGGGGGGGAGTGAGATCGGGACATGGGGGGGGGGGAGTGAGACTGGGACATGGGGGGGTGGGAGAGTGAGACTGGGACATGGGGGAGTGAGTGTGAGACTGGGACATGGGGGAGTGAGTGTGAGACTGAGGCATGGGGAGGGTGTGAGTGACATGAGGGGGGTGAGAGTGTGAGATGGGGAGGGGGGTGAGAGTGAGTGTGACATGGGGAGGGGGGGTGAAAGAGCTACATGGGGATGGGGATGAGAGAGACATTGGTGGGAGGGAGGGAGACACTGGCAGGAGGAAGAGAGACACACAATGGCTGGAGGGAGAGTGTGAGAGAGACACCGGGTGGAGGGAGAAACAATAGCTGGTTGGAGAGTGCAAGAGAGACACTGGGGGGAGGGAGAGGCAATGGCTGGAAGGAGAGTGAGAGACAATGGAGGGAGGGAGACACTAGGGGGAGGGAGAAAGAGAGAGAGACACACAGGGGGAGGGAAAGAGAGTGGGGGGAGACACTGAGGGGAGGGATAGAGAGGGACTGGAGGGGGAGTGAGAAATACAGGGAGTTGGAGAGACTGGAAGAGGAGTGTGAGACTGGAAGAGGGGAGAGAGTGAGAGACAATGGGGGGAGGGAGAAAGAGACACACACTGGGGGGAGGGAAAGAGAGTGGGGGGAGACACTGAGGGGAGGAATAGAGAGGGACTGGAGGGGGAGTGAGAAATACAGGGAGAGACTGGAAGAGGTTAGAGAGGTCCTGAGGTGTTCTAATGTGGCGGGAAGAGAGAGATTAATAATACAGCAGAAATAGGAACGCTATTAGACAAATATTATAATATTTATTTTTAAGTTATGTAATTTGTGCTATAAATACTTTTTTTGTAGACGCGTGGCGGGGGCGTTACAAAGCTGGTTCGCACTGACGTCATGCACTGCACATGCACTGACGTCATGTGATTTTGATTACATCAGGCAGGGGGGGCCCGAGAAATTTCATGGATGAAAAGGGGGGCTCGGCATAAAAAGTTTGCTCACCCCTGCTCTACAGCGTAGTTAGAAGGGACATGGTTGAAACAGGTGTATACAAAAAATAAACTTCTGGGGCACTCGTTTTTTTTCTCTTCACCTTGTCCTTGGTGCTGGCATCTCGTAGCGTCCTGCCCAAACAGTCTTCAGCACCATCAAAGAAAAACAAAGAAGATACCGCCCTCTACAGCTTCACTAAGCAGTTACTACATTTATTAGCTTGATGCTGACCACATTGAATACACACACATACATATACACACACACGCAGTCTGTAGCCACGCCATTTTTCCCCCAAACTCGCCCCTTCGGACGAGTCTGGGAACTTTGTGGGAGAAAAGCAGAAGGGGAGCCATGCACTGAGCCTGTCCCAGCTCGCGGCAAATAATTATGGGGCGTGCAACTGCTGACCGCATTGATTGACAGATCACTGCCGTGCATCATCTGGAGGAAAGATTAGCCCTGCTAGAGAAAACATTAACTAGCACTTTTTGGCATGGCACAATATGGAGGTGGGCACAGAATTTAGGCTGCAACTTAATATAGGCCTGTCATTGGAAGATAGCAGGCCGCTATCTTGTGAGCCCGGCAATGCACTACAACTATGCCAGCTTTTCTGATATTAACCCGAGGTCCTCCTCTCAGGGAGACCGATACATACCTGCAGCCAAGTGTTTCTGATTAAGGCACGTTCTATAGGGCCGGCCGGCAGGGGGTGCGCTACCCCGCTCGCGGAATTTTAGTTGGCCGACGTGGGTCAGCCCTTCTATGAGGGCCGCGCGTGCGCACGGCACGGAGAGGGGAGCCGACAGGGAGCGGGGAAGACGGGGGAAATAATTTTTTCGCGCTAAATGTATGTATATGTGTGTGTATATGTATGTATGCATGTGTATGTATGTATATGTGTGTGTGTATGTACTGTATGTGTATATGTATGTATGCATGTGTATGTATGTATATGTGTGTGTGTGTGTGTGTGTGTGTGTGTACTGTATGTGTATATGTATGTATGTGTAGGTATGTATATGTGAGTCTGCACAAACTTAATAAATATTTTATTTTTACCAATTGTTTTTTTTTTAAATAAATAATAAATTATACGTGCATACACACATATACACACACAAACACACACACAAACACGCACACTGTACCTTCCCAGTATACTGCCCCTCTCACTATATTTACGAAAAACATGCGGCACGTGCCCGCGCGTTCGCATAGGCACGCGCGGCCGCACACTCTATATAACAGCCCTAACGTTGCATTGATAGGGCTGCAATTAGAAAAGCTCACTGTACTAAATTAACAGCTTTGCTTCCTGACAGAAAGCAACAGAGAAATTAGAAGCCGTCAACACTGAAAATAAAATGTTGGATGATATCAAAGCTTTGATTTCCTTTGTTCTTGTACTTTGTAATACAATTAAAATTACCAAACTTACTTTTTTTCCCTCCTGCACCAGAGCTACTGATCTGTGAAATTAGAAATATTAATAACGGATTTGTCTGACAAGAGCAGATTGTTAATAGCCGCAACATGCATGCAGAAGAAGAGGAGATCGGTTTTAACTACACAATAGCAGTGGGAGTTTTATGGATGAGAGCTAAGGAATCTTTTTTTTAGAGGTACTAAGTACTGAATCATCGGTATACATATTTCTATTTTTTGTATTGTTTTTATTTCCAACTCTTAATACCCTTTTAATGTTTTTTTTTTTTTTTTTTAATGTACTGATCATCTTTTGGTTGATAGCAACCATTTAGAAAGTCATATCCACTTCCTCTTTAGAAACAGGCTCTCTCACACCTTTTTGAGTTCTGCCAAACAAAGAATCATAAATAGATCTGTTGCGGTTTTTCCAGGAGCAGACTATCTATTGCCAAGCTGAAAGCTTTAACAATACATGTGTTTCATTAGTAATATAATGTTACATTGCAGCTGCAGCATTTCAGACTGCAGCAGTCAGAAGGCGGCCATTTCGATAGCCCCACACAGCAATATATTGGCCAACAGATCAGAGAAGAATGAATCTATCAGCAGCTTGGGTAATCATTTCTCATTAAAGCTATTCACATGCTGTATGTAGTAAAACAAAACAAAAAAAGGTGGCTGCAGGTCTTGTCTGCTGCTTTAAGCCCTATCACAGAATTGTGCTTTTTAATAGCGCAATGAATACTGCAAATCTAACACGTTTTCTATAACTGCCCACATGAGAAAGTGACAAAAGTGAATTTCCAATGCATCAAATAGAAGAGATTTGAAAATATGGGGAATAAAATAAATAAATCATGTTATTGAAGACTAGGACCCGGCTAAAGTAAATGAGACCATGGATGTGGCGAATGAGTGAGATTACCATTTACCGAATGCAACATACAGTAGATGAGGTCTTCCACCCCACAAAGAAAGAAAAATAATGTATCTTGTAAGTGTGCACAATGTGACGCCCTTTAATGCAGATTACAACCTTATCTAGGTTTTTTTTTCATTGCCATTTTTAATTTTATTTCAAATTGTATTTGAAAAGGCCTAAAGCCGGCAGGGGAGTGTTAACATGGCAACTCCTGCGGTTACTTCTCACTTCACCACCAGGCATTACAGAGCTGTTATCCATGCAGACTCCAAAGGCTCTGATCAATGAATGGTCTTACTCTGAGCCTCTCAGAAAACATTCTTTGAAGTCCAAATATATCACTAATTGCTTGTAATTATGCCACTAATTGAGAGGGGCTTAGAAGCCATTTTAATTTAGGTCTTTTCAGGAATAAAATACAGGGTTTGAAAAAAAGATGATAACAAAAAAAAAATCCCAGCAGGATCACACCACAGCTGCAGAAGAGAACTACAAAACATCAAATCAATTAGGCAGAAAGTCTAACCACAAAATGCAATTTCATTGTTCAAAGTGCTGGTGAGGCAATATATTGGGCCACACACGACACTTTCTCAGGTTAGTGACTTACATACGGATGTCTCATGCAGGGCCTCAAAACATTTAGGATGGTGGGAGTATGCTGTGGGAAGATTTTTGGGATGTTTTATATTGTAATCTGTCAGATTTCTGCACTGGAGCAAATTCTAGCACAACTGTTAGCCCCACGTGAGTAACAAAAACGACACTAGTACATTAAAGCAACAAAACTTGAAAAATCCTACATATTATTTTTACTAGACCAGTTTCTTTTAGTTAACTCCTAATGTTAGTTTTAAGGATTTAAAAAAAAATGTACTGATCATTCTTTGGTTGTTATAACAACCATTTAGAAAGTCAAATCCACTTCCTCTTTTGAAATAGGCTCTGATACTGTACACCCCTTTTTGAGCTCTGTCCTTTGGCAACAAAGTATCATAAACAGATCTGTTGCTATGTTTCAAACAGCAGATGGTCTATTATTTTGGAAGCTGTAATAATAATGTGTTATATGACGTTACATATATGTTACATATGTTACATATCAGCTACAGCATTTCGCTGACTGCAGCACTGTCAGAAGGTAGCCATGTCGTTAGGCACACAATCAGGATTTGAACAGATTTATAACAGAGGCACCAAACCATTGCCAGCTTTGGTAAGAATGTAGAATTATACATTGCCACATGTTTTACATATAAAAAGAAGAAGTAAAAATGGGGGGAATGTAGTATTGCCGCTTTAAAAAGGAGTAATCCTTTTTACTGTCACCCATGTTTTATCTGCTAGGAGTTGGCATTTAGTATTTCACTTTAAAATAACAAACAAAATTTGTATAAAAAATTGACCATTTTGTTAGTGTTCGGTTCACAAACTCATCACAATATTCTGTGGGACATACATCATAACAGAAGAAATGCATTAACTCACTCCAACATTATTAAGACAGTCAAATCACACATCTGTGTACAATTCATATAGTATTTCGAATTATTTCCAATTCATATATACTCAATAACGTATTAACCATTAGTTCCAAAGTATATTGAATTTAAATAGACTAAATGTGTAATTTTTTTTAAAAAGAATAAATAAACTAAAGCCTGCCCATCAAAGAGATCAAGTAGTGTATAGATCAATATCATAAGCCACATTTAGTACCTTTCTTGCAATGTGGATGTCAAAGAATGGTTTGTGCCGGATGCTAAATGGTTCTTGTGCTTTATCTATGTGTCCAGTTTTCATTTTCTCATGCCTGGGAAATATAATCTCCTTTTCAATACAGGACAGGCGAATGTTGAAGTCACAGTCTCCAACCGGTTGACCCTGGAAAATGAAAACATCTCATATCAGCATAATAAAGACGAACTAGAACACATCCACCAACTGATGTTATTATTGAACACACAAACGTGCCTTATCAAGTGCTGCAACTAAACACTTTGCTCAGAAAACATGAGGCAATGCGGTAAGAGCATAAATCAAACATAACAATCTGTAATGTGTGCAAACCAAAGGCAAAACAATGACATTAACCTTTGGTGTCCAACCTATCCCCCTCCCCCAGCAGAAAAAAAAGAACAACAAAAAAAATGACGGTCAAGAGCAGTTTTACTCAATAAACACCACTAAAATGCCAAGTACTATTCACATATACAAGCATAGAGTAGAGTGACATAAACAGATCTGAAATGTATAGGTTGGACTCTATTGACAGTGTCTTCATTTAACCTCATTCACCACCATATGTAAAATGTAAATCACAAGCAATAAAAGAAAAAGAAAACATGAATGTAGGAGGCAAACAGGGCAGTTATCACAATACATACACATGGCAAGCATGTCGTGAAACTTCCACCTGATCTCTGATTTACTGAAGCTTTTGAGCTTTTAACCCTTGGAGTGCAGGAGGAGCAAGGCCCCAGGTGGTACATTGCGATCATGTGATCACAACGTCATGAACAGAAGGGCCCTTTAACAGGGGACTTATCCCTGTTCAGTAATGTTCCTTTAATCTAGCAGTGTGGTAGTTAATTACTAAACACCACCTGCCTGATTAGATTGTTTACAAAAAGCCTGCCTTTGAGACAGGAAGTGACTGACTCTCTTTAGCTCTGACTGAGAGCTGACCTTTGGAGACACCACAATGTCTTGAGTTCTGCCAGCCACACAGCAGAGCTGATTGCAAGACACCCAATAAGACTTCTAAACCTGGATGCTGATATTTTTCTGTGCACGCACGGGTGCGGTTCCAGGAGAGCAGAGAAGCTTACTCTACAGCTGATAAACAGATAAGACTTTCATTATTAAGAGACTGCTTATATCTGCTTATTTTCATGCTATGTGTTTGGGATGGGAGAAATGCTTAACTAATGGAGATGTGAACTAATTGCAAGGATTTCACTAGAAATACTCCCAAGTGAATGGAAGCTTTGTTCCCCCCTGTGTTTGGATAATGTCCTGATGAAAAGGACAAGGCACAATAAAGCTTATTATAATTTCACATTATAACGACTCCAATTGTGTACCTTTGTGAACGTCCGTCTACAGGCCTCCTCTTCCATTTACATCTCCCCCAGATCATCCACAGTGTGCTCTTCATTGCAAACGATTAAAAAGTCTGTGATGTAACTACTATGGCACATCATAGAGCCCCTGGCGTGCACAACCTCATGATGTGATAGCTACAACATGAGGCACGCATAGGGTTAACTCATAGGAACAGAAAGATGGACGACTGGCATTTTCACAACAATAAGAGCAATAGAAACCAAAACCATCCATACCTGCTGAACTGTGCACAACTACTCATGATTTCCCATATAGACTTCTGCAGATAAATTATTTGCAGACTCATACCATAGCTGTGTATTCTTTAAACCAAGAGAAACACACACACACACACACACACACACACATCTATGAGAGTGGTAATGGCAGTACAAGTCAATCTTCGAATAAGACTGATTTTATTTGATACCAATAGCGGTTTTCAATATTACTACTGGTAATTACCAATTGCTATGAACCTGCACATGATGTATAAATAAACCACACAGTAATCTAGAGGCGACCTGCAATACTTTGCAATGTCGCAAGCACATGTGATGAAGGCGTTTAGAACAGAATACCTGAAGTTATACATTCAAAACCATACTGCAAAATGGAGATCAATTAAAAAAAAAAAAAAGGGTCAATGTTTGCATTTCAAATGCTGACTGAAAACCCTTTGAAAGGAGCACAGTAAGCCCCCCACAGGCATAGCAGAGTAACATTACATTATACTGACGAACACAAAAAAGATTCATGACAGACTCCCTCCAAATAAAGTCAATTTTCCCCATGAAGGGAGTGCTTGAGAGCATTTATATGAACAGCAGATATTCATAGCAACAAAAACGCTATAATGTTTTATCTTCACATGCTCAATGATGTATTTTAATTTTCCTTTTTGTTCAAATAGAAATAAAATAAGAAATGTGCCCTTGGCACATTGATGAAGGTACAGTAGTAGGTCTGCCTCAAATATCTTTGGCAATACAATCTCCCACCTGTAAACTAGCACAGTGGTGGTATATCAATTAAACAAATACGAATTGTAGTTGTACAAAAATTAGTAAAAAAGGATATTTGTATGCATAATCATATTCCCTCTCTATGCTGAAAGCTAATGCAAGGGGCAACCGGTAAAGGGGATGCACCATTAAGCAACCTAAACCTATATAAAACATGTCATTATAAATCAAAGCGCTCAGGCTATTAACACTTTCTCTACCCATTGTAACCTTAGACCTTAGACACAATATATATCTTCTTAAACAACTAAAATCTCTGTAATAAAAATTGCTGTGTGTGCTACACATGGTGCTTATGACCATGCTATTTTTCACCTTATGACATCATACTATTTTTGCTCTTGGTCACAATCAAAGGCTCCTTACGCTGGTAACAGTGTATGGCTTCCACTGGAAGACTGCTGTGTATATATACAGTGACTAAATACTTATCATAAAGTGCTACAATTTACCTGTGTTTTCAGTACAAAAAAGATGTACAGGCATACCCCGCATTAACGTACGCAATGGAACCGGAGCATGTATGTAAAGTGAAAATGTACTTAAAGTGAAGCACTACCTTTTCCCCACTTATTGATGCATGTACTGTACTACAATCGTCATATACGTGCATAACTGATGTAAATAACGCATTTGTAACAGGCTCTATAGTCTCCTCACTTGCTCACAGCTTTGGTACAGGTAGGGAGACAGTATTGCTGTTCAGGACGTGCTGACAGGCGCATGCGTGAGCTGCCGTTTGCCTATTGAGCGAGATGTACTTACTCGCGAGTGTACTTAAAGTGAGTGTCCTTAAACCGGGGTATGCCTGTACTGTATTAGTGCTTTTTTTTGTTTCTTTGTTTGAATCTTTTTTTATTGAGTTTTCAAAACAGAGATACACAAAATTACAGAGGGCGCATAATACCGTTTACATAGTACCATTTCCCTTTACTCCAATGAGAGCTACAGGGGAATATAAACATCCATTATTGAAATGTAGCATGTAACATTACTTTTTTATATCCGAGCAGGCTGGGTGGGCTCAAGGCCCGCTTATCCCTCTGTTTTATATTAGATGTATCTGGATATGTAGTCTCTGAGAGAAGTTGAAAGTGGACAGAGAAAGAGAAGAGGATAGAAGCAGAGTTGAAAAAAAGACGATGGGAGGGGGAGGGGGGGGGGGGCAGGCATGGGAATGTAAGGGGGGCCGGGAAGGGGGGGAATCTGAGATGGGAGGGGAGGACAGAGGGGGAGGGATATTCCCTTCGTCACCATCGCGCCCCCAGGCAGATTATACCCCAACGTCTGGGGGTCCACATCTTGTATAGGCTAGATAAGCTTATTGACACTCATTGTCTTTTTATATTTTCTTAACTCTGGAGCCATGGTTCCCACGTCCTATAGAACTCTTCGGTGGATTGTTTCAAATGGGCCATTAGTTTCTCCATATTTTATTCTTTGTGTTACAGTTCTTCTGGAAGGGGGGTTACAGAGTCAAACAAGCTTGCAATTTGAATTCCCAGATATGTAATATGGGAGGGACTCCATTTATAATAGAAGTTCAATTGTGCAGAAGCTTAATCTCTGGCGCTGGGAGCGATACATTTAGGGCTTCCGAATAATCGTTATTAATTTTATAGCCGGAGACTTTGCCAAATTGTTCTAAAAGAGATTGGCGATTGGGGAGGGATGTCTGTGGGCTAGCTAGGGTTAGTATAATATCATCAGCAAATAAGGAGATTTTATAGTTTATTCGGTCAATTGGGATTCCCTGTATATTGACCTTGGCCCGAATTTTGGCCGCTAGATGTTCAATTGATAGGGCAAAAAGAAGAGGAGATGGAGGGCAGCCTTGTCTAGTTACATTTTTAATCACAATTGGATCTGAGTTACCCCCTGGAAGTTTAACATACGCAGGGGGTCTCTGGTAAAGAGCTTTAGCTCCTTCCAGGAAAGGGCCTCCAAACCCAAATTTCAGCATGGCCCAATCTAGAAATGCCCATTTTATTCTATCAAATGCTTTGTCAGCGTCCAGGCTTAGTAGTATAGCCTTCGTACCGGTGAGGTGCACATTGTCAATAATATTTATGATCTTACGGGTATTATCCGAGGCTTGTCTGATGCCTGTCTGAGACAAAACCTACTTGATCGATGTGTATTAGCCTTGGTAGAATCGAGTTCAATCTGTTCGCCAGGATAATGCTGTAAATTTTTAAGTCTGTATTGAGTAGAGATATTGGTCTGTAATTCCCACACTGAAGTGGGTCTCTACCCTCCTTGTGAATAATGGCCAAACTGGCCATAGACATGGTATTTTGTATTGGTTCGCCTACTAAGAAAGTATTGAACGTTTCAAGGATAAATGGGGATAGAATCACCTGAAAATTTTTATAGTAAAGATTGAAAAAGCCATCCGGGCCTGGTGTTTTAGCTATCTTCAGAGATTTGATCGCCTCTGATAATTCTTCTTGGGTAAATTTCCCATTCAGAGCCAGTGTAGCATCCTCAGTTAACGTGGGCAAATTGCATTGTTCCAGATATTGTGTAACCGTCTCAGTGTTTGTGGGGTTCTTCCCTGGAGTTTCTAAATTATACAATTTTGAATAAAAGTTTGTAAACAGATTGCAGAGATTTGGGATTTAACTCTCATACCTCTTACTTTGTTAGCTAGTAACCTGTAGGCCTTATTGCCCTTATCATAATAACATTGGTTGGTCCATTTTAACACTCTCTCTAACTCTTCTAATTGGATCTGTTTAAGCTCTATTCTTGTCTTATTGAGTATTTTATAGAGTTTTTTTGAGGGGTTAATTTTATGCTGTTCTAGTTTGATAATCTGATCTGTGAGTTCTTTATATTGTTTCAGTTTGCTTTTTTCCTATATGAGGCTAGGATATAAGATCACCTCCAGTTGATGCTTTGTGGCCTCCAACAACATTGTGGGATCTGAGACAGTGCCCTTATTTATTTCAAAATAATCGGAAAGTTTTTGCTTAATTGTGCTCTCTATTTCTGGAAAGTTCAGAAGAGAGTCGTTTAATTTCCATTTATATGGAATGTTTTTAAGGAAGGGGAGAGAGAATCACTTCAAAGGGGGCAAGGTTGGACCAGGTTATTGGGCCTATGTTCGACTGGGAGGATGCCTGCAGAATATTTTTGGTACCCAGAAAATAATCAATCCTTGAGTAAGTCTGATTTGGAGTTGAGTAAAATGTATAGTGCTGATGACATTGGTGTTGTGCTCTCCAGATACCAACCAATGAGAAATCCTTTATCAGCTCCTTAAATTTCTTTGCAGCCTTTTGAATTTGAGTTGAATGGGAGATACCTGGGGTGGTGGATTTGTCCTGATCGGATGAGCATACCATGATCACATCTCCCGCTATTATCAAGGAGGATAGAGCATGCTGTTCTAGAGATTCCAATACTTCTGATAGAAAGGTTATTTGGTTCTTGTTTAGGGCATATACATTGATTAGAGAGATTTGAGAACCTGAGAGGGCACCCTGGACAATCAACCATCTGCCTGCTGGATCTGAAATCACCTTATTGGAGACAAAGGGGACATTTTTTTAAATTAAAATTGCTGCTCCTCTCTTTTTGCTAGAGAATGATGAGTAGTATGCTTGAGGGAAACTATTCTTAAACGTGTTAGGTGGGGAGAGAGTGTTAATGTGTTTACTGAATAAACAAAATATCTCCTTTTGTTTTTTTCTTGTTTTTTTTTTAATTTTGGAGTGCAAGTCTCCTTTTTTTTAATCGAGTACAGTCCTTTGACATTAACTGAGACAAGTTTTATGCAGGATGTGTTCGACATAATTCTGTTTTAGTTAAGAAATATTGGAGACCATCCATTTTCCCAGGGTGGGGGTCTTGATATGTCTCAAGTGTATTTAATGAGAAGTAGGATAAATGTTTCCGTATTTTGCCTGGGGGTACACAAAGGGGCGGAAGGGAGAAGAGGGGAGGATGGAATTGGGGGAGGGAAGAGTAAGAAAGAAGGAAGAGAAAAAGAGAGAAGAAAGGTGGTAGCCCTAGTGTGAGAGCCTTAATCACCGTGATGGTAAGGTAGTTGGGCATATTGCCCTTGGGAGAAATCCCCTGTCAGAAAGCATGGGAGTCACTAGGAGAGAAAGCAGTGTACCCTCTTAGGATATGCAAAACCACACAATTTTCACAGATATACATTGCAACGATATTGAGATTGATGGTCAGGTGTAACTGAGATTTTGGTTTGGAAAAGATTTGTAGTGTACATGATTTGTAAAAGTTAGGGAGGGGATAAGGGAGGGGATCACGCAAGGAATGGAATAGGGTGGGGTGCGGCTGGGGGAAGGGGCTTGAAGGGCCTGGCTTTTGTGTTGGGTCATATTAATGTTTAGTTTGCTATAGTCATATGTAAACCTTGGTTAACTGGTCATTTTTGACTATACTTATTCAGCATTTCCGTAGGTATCTTAGCATGTACTGTAGACATCTATTATAGCTGAGCTTTGATTGGGTTGTGAGGAAGGGCAGGGGTAGGAGAAAGGGGAGGGGAGTTAAGGGGGGAGGGATGTAGGGGAGTCCGAGTTATTGATTAGCCTTTGATCTTTCAAGGGTTCTTCTTGTATCTCTGGGGCTGTAATGCCCAGTGATCGCAGAAATAGTGAGGTTTCTTCAGGGCGTGTCATGGTCATGTATCTACTGTTTCTTTGCACAACAAGCTTAAACGGAAAACCCCATCTATAGCGGATGTTATGATCCTTCAGTATCTGGGTAAGGGGTTTCATCTCTCTACGTCTGGCGATGGTTTCTTTTGAGAGATCATTGAAAATTTGAAGGGATTCCTTCTCGAATTGGAGATCCCCTTTTCTCTACTGGCCATCATAATTTTTTCTTTTGTTGTATATGAATGAAATTTAACAATTACATCTCTGTCGTCTTGGATCCTTAGACCTGGGGCCCAATGCACAATGGGCATGATCTATTTCGAGGTCTTGTGCGTTTAGATCAGGGACCAGTAGGAGAAATAGTTTGTGCAGATAAGCTCGGAGGGATTCTGTTGCTATTTCCTCCGGTATGTTTCGGATCCTCAGGTTCTGTCTGCGGTCCCTATTCTCCTGGTCCTCCAGGCTGTCTTTAATGAATTTATTTCATGCCCTAATCTGACAATTTCGTCATCTGTTGAGGATTGTAATTGGAGTGCTTCCTCCATTTTGGACTCTAGTCCTTCTGTTCTTTGGGACAGTGTATTTAGGTCTGTTTTGAGATCATTAATTGCTGTTTTTAGAACTTGCTCGAAGCTCTGTCTCATTCTTGTGAACAGGGATTCCATGTACTCTTTGGTTAGTTCTTTGTCTCCTGCATCCGCTTGTGGCTGCTCGCGGGCTGTCTCTACAGGCGCACATTTTGCGATGCCATCTTGCGAGTCTGTGCTCGGCTCCGCTGAGTGCTGAGTTGTTGCAAAGTATCAGGCAACATTCTAATTTTGAATCCTTTTGGCTTTCCCAGCCATTGTAGCCCCTTTAAGGATCAGTTTCCTCTGAAAAGAATTTAATTTTGAATTGGATTGTGCTCCTTCTTATCTCTTGCTTTAAGAGGGTCTCGGGACCCCATAGCAAACCAATCTCTGTGACGTCACTAGAAGGAAGTCTCCGGATTAAACTTTTTAATGAAGTAATGTCCAAGTCAGTGCTTCATTCTCTGCAGGTGGGTGTTTGCCCAAGTGGGAAGCATTGCCTAGCGGGTGAAGTAAACCTAACCCGCACAAGCAGCTCTACAGTAGGATAAATGTTTCCGTATTTTGCCTGGGGGTACACAAAGGGGCGGAAGGGAGAAGAGGGGAGGATGGAATTGGGGGAGGGAAGAGTAAGAAAGAAGGAAGAGAAAAAGAGAGAAGAAAGGTGGTAGCCCTAGTGTGAGAGCCTTAATCACCGTGATGGTAAGGTAGTTGGGCATATTGCCCTTGGGAGAAATCCCCTGTCAGAAAGCATGGGAGTCACTAGGAGAGAAAGCAGTGTACCCTCTTAGGATATGCAAAACCACACAATTTTCACAGATATACATTGCAACGATATTGAGATTGATGGTCAGGTGTAACTGAGATTTTGGTTTGGAAAAGATTTGTAGTGTACATGATTTGTAAAAGTTAGGGAGGGGATAAGGGAGGGGATCACGCAAGGAATGGAATAGGGTGGGGTGCGGCTGGGGGAAGGGGCTTGAAGGGCCTGGCTTTTGTGTTGGGTCATATTAATGTTTAGTTTGCTATAGTCATATGTAAACCTTGGTTAACTGGTCATTTTTGACTATACTTATTCAGCATTTCCGTAGGTATCTTAGCATGTACTGTAGACATCTATTATAGCTGAGCTTTGATTGGGTTGTGAGGAAGGGCAGGGGTAGGAGAAAGGGGAGGGGAGTTAAGGGGGGAGGGATGTAGGGGAGTCCGAGTTATTGATTAGCCTTTGATCTTTCAAGGGTTCTTCTTGTATCTCTGGGGCTGTAATGCCCAGTGATCGCAGAAATAGTGAGGTTTCTTCAGGGCGTGTCATGGTCATGTATCTACTGTTTCTTTGCACAACAAGCTTAAACGGAAAACCCCATCTATAGCGGATGTTATGATCCTTCAGTATCTGGGTAAGGGGTTTCATCTCTCTACGTCTGGCGATGGTTTCTTTTGAGAGATCATTGAAAATTTGAAGGGATTCCTTCTCGAATTGGAGATCCCCTTTTCTCTACTGGCCATCATAATTTTTTCTTTTGTTGTATATGAATGAAATTTAACAATTACATCTCTGTCGTCTTGGATCCTTAGACCTGGGGCCCAATGCACAATGGGCATGATCTATTTCGAGGTCTTGTGCGTTTAGATCAGGGACCAGTAGGAGAAATAGTTTGTGCAGATAAGCTCGGAGGGATTCTGTTGCTATTTCCTCCGGTATGTTTCGGATCCTCAGGTTCTGTCTGCGGTCCCTATTCTCCTGGTCCTCCAGGCTGTCTTTAATGAATTTATTTCATGCCCTAATCTGACAATTTCGTCATCTGTTGAGGATTGTAATTGGAGTGCTTCCTCCATTTTGGACTCTAGTCCTTCTGTTCTTTGGGACAGTGTATTTAGGTCTGTTTTGAGATCATTAATTGCTGTTTTTAGAACTTGCTCGAAGCTCTGTCTCATTCTTGTGAACAGGGATTCCATGTACTCTTTGGTTAGTTCTTTGTCTCCTGCATCCGCTTGTGGCTGCTCGCGGGCTGTCTCTACAGGCGCACATTTTGCGATGCCATCTTGCGAGTCTGTGCTCGGCTCCGCTGAGTGCTGAGTTGTTGCAAAGTATCAGGCAACATTCTAATTTTGAATCCTTTTGGCTTTCCCAGCCATTGTAGCCCCTTTAAGGATCAGTTTCCTCTGAAAAGAATTTAATTTTGAATTGGATTGTGCTCCTTCTTATCTCTTGCTTTAAGAGGGTCTCGGGACCCCATAGCAAACCAATCTCTGTGACGTCACTAGAAGGAAGTCTCCGGATTAAACTTTTTAATGAAGTAATGTCCAAGTCAGTGCTTCATTCTCTGCAGGTGGGTGTTTGCCCAAGTGGGAAGCATTGCCTAGCGGGTGAAGTAAACCTAACCCGCACAAGCAGCTCTACAGTAGCGTGTCCAGTTACAGTCAGGTTGAGCCTGTTGTGCTGTTTTTTTTTAATGGTTGTGGGATATTTTATTTTAAAAAGTCCAAGATCGATAATAATTAGTAGCACTGTTGTTTTAAATTTGGGGCACCTGTGGAGTTGGACCCACACTTGGTGAGGATAAGGAAAGGTAATGTAAAGACTGTAGGTCTGTGTGAATCCCTTATTCCAGTGTCTTTCCCTAATTGAGTGCCTGATTGAGGAGACTCCTTATATCCCCTTCTTTCTAGAGCTTTACTTTTCAGCCTGTGTGCCTCCATGGGGATCCCTTGCTCGGCTGTAACCCTTGTCTACTAGCAGGCCACAGGGGAGAGACCGGACAGATAACTCCAGCAGTCCCGGCAGCTGGAACACAGGTACGTCCAGCGCGCAGCCTCTTTTCGGTTCTCCTCGCCTCTCTCACTCACAGGGACATGGCAACCATTTTGTAGTGGCAGCCGGTCGGTCTAGACCCCCGATCCGAGCCCCCACGTTACCTCCGCTTGCAGAAGGCAAACCTTGACTGCCCGGGGGGACTCCGCCACGATTCCCTGCCTCTGTGGTGGGCTCAGACCCTCAGGGAGAGGATGATGGCCATCCCGTCTCGGTTCTTAATGGGCAGGGAAGGGGGTGGATTGGCCGCTCTCTCCCGATCTCCACCCCACAGCGTGACCGTAATTCCAGTTCAGGGCTCTTACCTCGCGGTTGTGGAGACCTGCAGAGGGGAGTTTCTGAACATCCCCGGGGGGTTCCGCTGTACACCTCTGCTGTTCCGGCGCTCGGTCCGATCCCCGCAGGTTTCCTGGAGATCCGCTGTTCTTCTTTCAGCCTAAGTGTGCCGCGTGGTCTCGACAGCCATATAGGGATTTGGGGCGTACGGGGAATGATCTCCGGGGTCTGGGGATATTTATGGGGTTCTTTAACCACGTTTTACGGACGTTTATTTTAATTCAGCCACATGGCTCTAGCGGCCATTTTAGGTGTCTTTTGTCCTGTGAAGGTTCCGGGGCTTAATCTCTTCCTGCTCCTGGTTTTTTCTCCCCTCACTTTAACCGTTTTTCTTATTTTTTGAGGGTTTATCCACTGCGCCTCTATGGAGCTGAGCTGATGTGTGGCTCCACGCCCAGGCCACGCCCCCTCTGTATTAGTGCTTTTTACTGTATTATATACCGTATACCAACTACATTTTGTATCCGTGTAATCCTACACAAAATGCAACCAAGCATGTACAAAAATCCATACAATTATGTTGAGTTGCACTTACATTAACAAAATGTCTTTAAATGGGAAGTCAAAACAGCATAACATATCCTTCCCCATCCCAAAATGAAATCTTAAAACGATCAGAGTAACTCGCTGCATACTGAACACCCAACAGCAGATATGCATGACCAACTGTAAAGCTTGATTTACTGACCCAAACGGCGCATATGCCATTACTGTCCTTTAGCAACTTTAATGATACTGAACGAGTACAAGCTGAATTATTACTAGCAATGCTAACAGGATTACTGACAACATAAAGCAACCAGCGGACATCTGCATTAAAAATGGAAATATCGTCATACGGTTTCCTTAATAGTCAAGGGACTACATCTTTCTGTTGCACATATGCAATATCCACAAATAGCATGCACTACTTCACAATAACATATTTCACATATTTGTCGAGCATTTTCTCCATTTCCCTGCTCTACAGTAAAAAGTGTTTTTTGTTTTGTTTTGTTTTTGGTTAGGAGATGACAGATTTCACGTTCAGCTCACCTAAAGGAACACATTTTATTTTATTTACTATCTACACTTATTTTACTCAAAAAACACCCATTACTTTTATGTTGGGAGAAATGGTTACATTGGAAAACAAATTCTCTTGTCATTTATTAAAACTGACTTTAAACTGGGTCCCCTTTACAGCAACTTTGGAATTGATGCAGTCATTTTCCTTCATAAGATATGAGCCCCTAACAAAGGATTAGGAATTGTATGTTTCATGAATTCAGTGTTTCTCAGTCATGGTTTCAGGAAACCAAATGCATGCCATGTTTTGGGGATATCATATGAGAAATACATGTACAAATCTGGTCTGCCTGGGGTTCACAAACACTGAATTAAATCATTATTACTATTTTTATAGCCAGGCCTCTGGGTTTATCGTGCACAGAAATAAATTACAATGGTAGGGTAGATGTGCAGAAAAAAAAAAAACATTGTCACGTTATTCCCAGTACAGAATATGCACACAGTAAGAAATCTTTTTAAAGCACCTCAGGGGAATCTTACATGTGCAGAAATGTCTATTAGTCTTTCTGTTCATTAATGACGGGCCTGGCTTTTCTTTGCCATTTCCTGCAACTCCCATTGTATATATTGATCCTTGTAAGCATGGGTGGGAAAAAAAAAAAAAATAGGAGCCAGAATTTGTAGGAGCTGTTTCAGCTCACCTTCCTCTCCAACTCTCTGCCAGGGAGTTCATCTCTGACCCACATACAGTCCAGCAGAATTGAGGGCAGGGGTGGGCACAGTCTTGGAGTGCTCCACTCACTTTCACTACCCACTCTCCCGTAAAACACACACACACACACACACACACACACACAGAAGCGCTGCGCTGACTGACCTGTCAGTCACCACCACGGCTGGTCACAGCGCACCCTATCCTGCTTTGCAGTCATGCTAGCAAAGCATGCTGGGGAGCACTGTTGCTGGTCGCCGCCAAGTTGGGAAACATACCGTCTTTTAGTACATTGTGCCAGATCTTAACCTTTTGAGTGCCCTATTCATTCACCCGGTACATAATGAGGGTTGGCACACCAGTGGCCACATACCACTCTCCCCCTCACTCTGTGCCACCAGTGGGGATTTAAATCAGACTGTGCCGGTTGCAGTAGCTCATGAGCACTAGGTAGAAAAAGGGATCTGGTGCGGGGGGAAGTGGGGAGTCAGAAGGGGTAAAAGTTATGTTAGCCGGCTCCCTCAAATGATTTATCTCATAAATTAACAGCGTTTTTAATAACGGTTAGCCATGTTGGTACTGCTTGAGGCTTGTACCATAAGAAAAAATTTACTGCCATGGGGGTATTTTTATGCTACACTGTAGATTTACCTTGCCAACAATGGGGTGTACCTTTTGCATTCAGTCCTTAAAAAAAAAAAAAAAAAAAAAAAAAATAGGCAATAAGTGCCTCACACCAGCTACTACAGTACTATGGAGGGTATTGGCCAAAACCATAAGTAAACCCATACATGAACTAAACATTTCATATTTTTTCCCATGATTACTTTAAGCTGCTATGAGAAATTGTAATAGGGGGGAGCAGAAAGACATGTTACTCATCTTACACATTTGAATTCCATTGTACTTTAAATATATACTTTAGTGGGGGTATTTTTATGCTAGGGGATAGTAACCCCTTTTTGTATTTGACTTGTCAATCATGGCATGCACCTTTTACATTCAGCCCCAAAATGATTTAGTGAAGATTTCTCACATTTAAGAGCCTGGTAAAGTCTTGAGAAGTGAGATCAGAATTAGAACCAATTTCTCAGCATTCGAGTGTCTGGTGGACTCAGAGATAGAAATCATTTCTCACATTCAACCCCTTAAAGAATGTATGTATTATTACATCATTTGTTATGTATTACAAACTTAATCAGTTTTAGTATTGTTATGTATTACAAAATGATGTCATATTTAGTGATGCCCAAGCCCCCCCATAAAGGGGTGGAGCTTTAGTTTTTAGGGTATAAATGTATCTCATACCGTATTATCTGGGAGAGAGCTTTTTGTTTTGAAGCTGTCTCCACTGTGTGCACTCTGAATAAACTCATTTGATAACTAAAAAAAATTTTGTAACATTTTTATAACTTTCACAGCACCTCCCTTGAGTTCACTACAAAATTTAGCCAATCAAATGGGTAATTAGACATCTGCCAGGTGATTAAATGCAAATGATGGACAGTGTGCTTCAGAGATCATATAGTATGAAATTTTGGTGAACAACAATAATGAGAAGTTCAACACATCTCTATGGTTAATAAACTACTAAAGACAGAGGATGAGACACGCACTCAATATCAATGATAATAGAGGGGGGGTACTTAGCTGCCGGTGCGCTGGTCCTGGGGAGCTCCTGTAGTCCCAAATGTTCCAGTACAAAGAAGAAGAAGCAGGCACACGGTCTTACTCAAAAGGAGGTTTAATATGCCATAAAGTCCAACGTTTCGGCAGTCAAATACTGCCTTTCTCAAGGTGAAGGCCTTCACCTTGAGAAAGGCAGTATTTGACTGCCGAAACATTGGACTTTATGGCATATTAAACCTCCTTTTGTGTAAGACCGTGTGCCTGCTTCTTCTTCTTTGTAATAAACTACTAAACACATAAACAATAAATAAAAACAATGTAATACTAGTGTCTAACTTGGTAGACCACCATGAATTACATCTATACTAACAATCTTTAAAGATTGTGTAAAAAAAACATTTCTATATTTAAACCAACGTTTTTAAACCTAAACATTACTAAATATACCTATAAATATATCATAATACAATGCAATCTGTGTAATCTGTGCCTCTAAATATAAATCTGAGGCACTCAGACAATTGGAAGATCAGACTTTTTATATTAAGCTAAGCAGAGATCCAACCAAGTCCTTTCTGTCAGAGCTTGCAGATCATTTGGAATTATGGAAAACATTACATGTTCTTCATTCAAAAGAATATCAATTTTTATACTCTATCTGTCCCGTCGTGCCTGTGTTTCACTATCTCCCAAAGATCCACAAATCGCTCGGCAACCCTCCTGGTCAGCCCATCGTGTCGAGCATTGGATCTTTGGGAGATGGTCAGTCACGTTATGTCAACACATATTTAAAACCTTTAGTATTTGGGTTACCCTCTTTCATACGTGACTCTACAGATTTACTTATGGCTATGGAAACTGTGATAGGTGGGTCACTATGGACGTCACTTCTTTATATACTACTAGCTTTTGTACCCGGCTTCGCCCGGGGAGCTGCCAGCACATCTCCCTGCACTGCTGCCGCATCTCCCCTCGCTGCTGGCACATCTCCCCGCCCTCCTGCCCCCCCACCCCCTGCTTCTGCAGATCTCCCTGTGTTGCTGCCACCACATCTCCCCGCCCCCCCCCATCCCCCTGGCACATCTCTCCCTCCCCCCCCCCCTGCTGGCACATCTCCTCCGCACATCTCACACAGACACACACACAGCCCTGATCCAGCCAAGGACATGCCCCTCCCTTAGTAGCCACGCCCCCACCCCCCCCAACATTTTTGCAGGACACCCAATGGAAACTTAGAATGTCCATAAGTGGGAGGTGAGTCATATTGGAAGCTCAATATAGTTTTGTTGACCTACAAATCCGCAGCAGAATGTACAGGGAAAGTTTTGTTGTGCTACGTAGTGCCGTTTGTGAGATTTTGATGCTTTGGACATACAAACAAACAAACGGAATAACAAACTTAGAAATATAGTATAAATGTCACAGCTTCAGAGTCTGCAGTTCACATGTTGCTAGGCAACCAGTGAGGCTGTGAGATGTATGACAGCTAATATTAAGACAGTTGAGGGAGAGACAGTTGAGGAGTTAGGAGTGAGTTAGTAATTTAGGAGAAAGTTAGTAAGTTAGTGAATTATAAGTTTGTGACAGTTGAAAAAGTGATGACCAGGGACTGCTAAGGGAAGACCCAGTCTCAGGGAGGCACATACAAAACCAAGAGAATAGAAGTAAGCCCTTCCTGAGTGATATTCAGGCTGAAGCAGTATTTTGGGATGCATGTGCTAGAAGCTAGGAAACACAAAAGATTTGTGGTGGACTAGATGTCAAGACTGATCCAGAAGTACTTACCTGAATGGAAGGGGGCACTGAGGAAACTTGTCCTGAAGAGAGCATTATACAGGGAACCTGTTTAATGAGGTATTGTGCTCTAAATGATAATAATTGATCCTGTGCAAGCCTGGAGGTGGTGTGTGCCTGTCAATAAAATACCCGTGAGTTGCAAAAGATCCTGGCGCCCTATTTCTTATCTTGTCCTCCAACCCACCAACTGCCCTCCATTACAGCCAAGGCATGAACCTGCCAACGGGAACCCTGAGATCACAGGTAACTGACCAAGGAGCTGACACTCTAATCCCATCGGGAGCAGAGCAGGACTTTGTTCACACATGTACTGTACATCCTACCCCTGCTGCTGGGGGAAGAAAGGGGGTTACACAAAAAAAAAACCTTGCGGTGCTACATAGGGGATTCTATCCAGCACTAGTCTTAATGCAAACCTTGATGCCTTTTCACACATTGGCCTCTAGTGGACACTACCATGACCAAAACCAAGTCAGAAGATTATGGTTGTACTTGAATTAAAACATTTTTAAATCACTGCATTTTTACATACTTTAAGTTTCATGAATATCTAATGTCCACTGAACAAAGGAATGGGGTATGGCAGAGGTAGACAACATGTGCTACTTCAAGAGCCACACATGATGCACAGGCAGACGGGATAGTGCAGCAGCTGATAGGAACTTTTCACTGCTCTCGTCAGCTGCATAAGGCTGAGTCCCCGCTGGCGCTAAGTGCCGGGTGTCCTGCATGTACGCGGGGGAGGGGGTGCATTGCGGGTAGTTGAGCGCGCGGGTAAGTATAGTTTTTGTTTACTTAAGCGCCGGTGAGCCTGCGCACGAGCGCATGCGCACAGCGTGAGCGGGGACTTACATATAATTATATATGTAAGTAACCGCCACCCACTCAGCCTTAGCGGGGACGCAGCCTAAGGCCACGCTTATAGTGCAGGCGACGTGACCGATGACGCCAACCGTTGCCATTAGGAAAGTTTTAAAACAGTTTTGGAGACGTCGTTTGCTACAAGGGGAGTGACGTCGGCAAGGGGGAAGGCAGATGGGCGGAGACAAAAGCAAGGGGGACAGCAGAGGAGCGGAGACAAAAGCAAGGGGGACGGCAGAGGGGCGGAGACGAGCAAGGGGGAAGGCAGAGGGGCAGAGACAAGAGCAAGGGGGAAGGCAGAGGGTCGGGCGGCGACAAGAGCAAATAGAGACAAAAGCAAAATGTTTTTTTGTTGTTGTGTGGTTTCTGTATACTGCCAATGTGAGCTATTTAAACACAAAATTGAGTTTCTTTAAACCTATAGTATACACACATCTCCCTGCACAACAGACACAGAGACACACACGCACAGACACACACACACACACAAGCGCACACAGACACACACACACTCATCACACACCTAAAACCACGTTGTAAGTCACTAGGTGTCAGCATGTACAGTACTCTTGACATGCACTCTGATTGGCTATTAACTATGCTCTCTAATTGGGTGCAATAGAAGCTATCTGATCTGTTACATGGTGAGACCGTCTCTGCAAAAATCAAATTGTAGTGACTGCAAGGATTTTGGTAGCGCCGTTGCGTCCACAATAAGCGCACGCAACATCTTCAATACCATTGTTTTCACTAAGGCTGCGTCCATAGTGCAGGATACGGCACAAGCTACATACACTAGGATGCCAATGCATATGCGTATTGTGCGTGCGCTAATGCGTTCATATGTGCTATAGGGAGAATGGCGCTTTGCGATACAAACAAGTTTGTATTTCCCGCGTGATGCCAGGTCACAGAGTAGCGCGGAAGCTAGCACGTTCTACTATGGACGCAGCCTAATGCCGGCTCACTTGTGAATCCTGTGCTGCACCTCTTACACTGAGAACTAGTTATTAGAACAGGAGAGTATAGAGCCAGTATTTATCAGTACACTGTCATTACGAAGCCGAGAGATTGGGGAGAAGCTATAATCCATGTCAGCAACATCTCCGCTGCCTCTGCGCCGTGAGAGTGGGCTGCCAGCTCTTGCAGACTGCAGGTAAAGTCCAATAATATGGCTGCTCACACCCCCAGGCTACCTGTTGCCCACAAATGGTGTATGGAAATCCCACCCTACACGCCTGTCTTTTCAAATATGCCACGTAGATAGAGTAGCATCCTTCACTGACATCATAGCTAGTGTGGAGCTGCTGGGGAATAAGATAAACGTCCTCTATTATTCACAATTTTACAAAATCGCAGTAAAAAAAAAAAAGCATCCTTGAAAGCTTACCAGTAGATTATAAGCCTTAGGCTGAGTCCTCGCTGGCGCTGACCGCGCTCATGCTTGAGAGCAGTGACGTCACAAAATCCCAAAGCATGAGCGCAGGGTGTCCTGCCTAATTTTGCAAGCGGGAGCGGAGGGCATGGATCGGGGCTATTTGTGTGTGTAATGTGTGTGTTGGTGTGTGTGTCTATGTGCGTGTATGGCTGTGTGTGGCTGTGTTCTGTGTGCACTTACCTCAGCTGAGCGCGTGTCAATCTCAATTTTTTTTTGTCTCCACAAGCGCCGAGCTTGACATCGCACTGCCATGGTGACGCATTGCCAGGAGACAAGGTAAGTGACATACAAGGCCTCGCGCGCTCCCCTGGCATTTCATTTAAATGTTTTGGGGGAAGAGTACAGGGCCTCCATAAGTGCCAGCCCCCCCCCCCCTCCAAAAAATGTAGTGAGCCCCCCAGTTTGCGCACCCCTGGTCTGTATGATGAGTAGGAAGTTCAAGATTTGTGCATTGCTATGAGTGCCTGACGAGCATGTAATGCATTTCATATGCCCCCTAAACTATACAGAAAACAGACTACTGTTAAACAAATACTACTGGGCGCTGGTGACAGACAAAATGCGAGTTAAATGAAGTTCTCAGATAAGTACTTGAATCCCAGAGCAGGACAGAAATACATCAGAGAATGAAAGCACACACACACGACATGAACGCAAACATTTCTAAATAAGGTTTATAATGAGAAGGAAGCTGTGCTAAAAAAAACAACATTATGGGGATTTAAGGCAATGTCTAATGCATATCATATTCAAAGCCTTGGCAGGGATGATGACCATAAGCAAACTTTATGACCAGCATGTTATCTGTTTACAGATGTTAAACATTAAATAAAAGGACAAATTAATTTTGCATATTGCAAATCTCGGTATACAGCCTTTGAAATGTTTTTATATGCAATGAAAATATGTTAAGATAGCCATGTGACTCATACTCAGAGAAGACAAAATATATTTCAATGACTTACACTTGGGAATCAATCAATACACATGGGGTACTTATCTGAAAGTAACTAAATGTACTTCTTATAAACAAAAACATACAAAAGTACTGCTACAAGAATTCGAAAGATAATTGTGACGGTAAGGATAGCTGGCATCACAAAATAAAGGTGAAGACCAGCTAGTTACCCCTAAAACCGTATATCCTGGCTGGCTGAGTATGTGTATTTCAGCCAAATGTACTGTATTGGCACAAATATTGTACGGCCTCGCGCATAATACAACTTTAACGTTTTGAAGGTGTTCTACATGCTGCGCATATAATACGAGTACAGTTTTCGGAAGGACATTTTTAGGAAAAAACATAGCACTATATGCGTGCCAATATGGTATTTAATGTCTGGGGTGGGGGAAGTAAAATCACTTTATGTATCAAGATATTGTATTCAAAGCACTGTATTCCCTGTGAATACAATCCCCCAGTTTAGTGAATCAGCTTTGTTCTCTAAAAGTGATGTGGGTGTCAGCCCTGTGAATGCAAATGGTGCTTTATAACTGTGTTATCCTTTCTATAGAAGCAGTCACAGCAATTCACTTAGCTGAAGCTGTCCATAGAAATGATATGATCAGGACAAAGGTGGGGAATGGCTAAGGTGTCAGGACTTATGGCGAGTGGTGAAAGGCAGCCGATCAGATCTACTGAACCAGGCGCCCTGCACAAAGAGAGTCTAGAGTCTTCCCCCAAGTCCCCAGTTTGGTGAGTCTATGTTATATTGTGTATTTTGTGTATTTGCTGGTCCTGCCAGAATAAACACCGTTTATTCAATTACTTTGTCCTGTGCTTGGTGATCATGATCCCTGAAGGTTTTGGTGTTAAAAGTATTGGTCTTCCGTGACAATAATAATACAACAACAAAATCAACACTTAATAAAATATATATTGAAAAATGTGGGGTGCTAGAAAGGCATATAAAAGAATGGGGACCACCTATAAATGGACTGCACTTGAATGACTGTGGAGAATCAACACTGAGAACTCAAAGACGACTGCAGTGTGAATATCATAAAATGCATAAAGAAAAGACAATCTTACAAGGGAACCAACCATTCATTGTACCTCAAAAGGAAAAGTGTTTCAAAAGTTTACCCTGCCTGTACAGACATCTAGATGTGATATTTGGGTGCAAAGACAATTCAGAAGCTTCAGACAACTCTAAGCATGAAGAGATGTGTAACGGTATTTCTGGCCCGGCCTGACCCACCCAATCTCACATTGGCCCCTGTGGTCTAACCGGTCCCCATTACAGTATGGTAGTGTCGGGTGGTGCACCTGTTGGCTACAGGACTCCTGAGTCTCCCGCATGATGGTGTGTGGGGAGGACCCGTCCAGACAGGCAGCTGAGGTAGTGTGCTGAGTCTCACCTAGTTCCAGTGCAGCGCCTCCACCTCACCAGGGTCCCTGCGTCCGCATGGGGATGATCCTGACGAGGAACTCCTCGGTGGTGCAACTCCCTGTGTAATCACTTGACTCTCACACACAGGGGTTTTTCTGATCAGCTCCATCTTTATTGTCACGGTGGGCATAGCTGCCCTCCACAATGGGGTGTATTTAGCCGAACATCTCGCCCGTGCTCCCCTTTGTTAGGTATGTCACCTAAATCAGGGATTCACTATTCCCGCAGGAATCACTGCCCTGTGCCAGGTCCCTGGACACAGTCTCCCATGGAGTTACTATAACATAACTGACACTCTAGCAGAACTTGAACTACTCCTCTTAGCCGAACTCCTTCCTCAACTCAGACTTCAGGTAGAACTAACTTTAGAACACAGTGCTGTGCCTTATGTAACTTCTGAGGCTGACACACCTCTGACATCACTAACCATGGACTCAGAGCATGTGACCAGTCCCATCCATACACAGGGCACCCCACCAGGGTGTGAGGGAAAACCTCCATGATTACTGCTGGCATCCCAACACTTACCAGGCCTTACTGCTAGCAGGAGAGATGACTGTAGGCATTTTACATGACCGCTACATTCTCCCCCTGGTGAATCCCATCGTCCTCGCTGGGACCTAAATTTGTATACCTCTTTCCAGGAAGCACTGTAACGGAAAACATAATTAACATCACACAAATTTCCTCATAATGCAGTACACATGAATACAGTCATCCGCCAAGCCCGCCCCGACCAGCAGCCACAGACCCGCGTGATGCACAGTACCACCTAAAAATAGTGATAGGGGTCCGGTTTCTTTACTTCCCTACCCCCCATATCTAGAACGGTAACAGAATAATGCCGTGGTAATCCCCTCTCGGGCCTATATGTTACTTTGTGCTTGTGGATATTTCTTCCAATGGCCCATATGCGGATCAGGTGCTCTATCCGCTCCTCGGCCTTCTTTCCCACCACATCACTCCCCTTACTGACTAAGTGCATCTCAATATTTTCCCGGAGCCACCTATCCCTGTTCTCCTCTATTTCGTCCATTAATGGCTCAGGGACATACGGGTACTCCAACCCGTGGGATGACTTGTAACGAGCCATTATGGCCCGTTCGGCCCTACTGATCCTAGTCAGGTCAGCCTTACCTGCCCTCCCAGGTAGCACCCATGATAGGGGTTCGTCAGGGTCCACTGGGTCTGACAAGATGCTGGGACCCATAGGTTCTATCTCCCTATGCTCTATTTGAAGCCAGCGCTCCTGCAGTTCCCTGTCCCTCTGTTCTGGGGTAAACTCTCCCACCGCCCACCAATAGTCCACTACATTCTCTCGCCGGATGAGGAACCGAGTGCGGTCCATCCAGGCCGAGTACCCTTCAAATAATGGGGCCCACCAACGGTTCTCCCGAAACCTGTTTAACCTCCCTGACTCCCTATCATCGTCCATGGAAAATACCCCTGATGACCGCTCAGATCGCGGTACAGACCACCTAGACGATCCCGGGGCCTTTTTTACCGGCGCCGGAACTGCAGGGGGCAACCACCGGCCTACCGCAGCCGCTCTCAATTCTCCCCCTCCCCTGGAGATACCTTCCGTAGCGCCACTGCGCTGTCTTTCCCCAGTCCGTCTCCCCTCCTCTTCTGAGGGAATGTCCACTGATTCCAGGCTAGGCGGGGAACCCGGGGACCGTGTGACAGGGGCAGGGGTCTTAGCTAGGGCATGGGGTTGGGCATACGGACGGGGTAGCGATTGCCACGGGGCTGCGACCCGTTCCTGGCTGTCCGTAGATATTTCAAAGGATGATACTTCACCCTCCTCAGTCCTCAGATCGCCCGTCCAGCTTCTGAGCCGTTGAGGTGATTGGGGACCTTCCCCCAATCGCCGAAGCGTCGCTGCAACTTCTCCATGGGTTCCGCCGTCACCACCGGAAGCGATGTCTTCCCCGGAACCGTCGCCATCTTGCGTGGGACCCCCATGCGGGATCTCTTCTTCCACGACGACATCCGGTTGCTCCGCCGTCGCCGCCGGAAGTGATGCCGCCACTCCACGTGCGCTCGGGGCCTGGCGCGGCCCTTCCAGCGCTTCGCCGTCTGCTGTAACCAAGTAAGTAATAGGGCTGCTTGGCTTACCCATCCGCAGGGGTATAGGCGTCTCTCTCCCGTCTCCTAGATCAGGTCCTGGGATGGCGGGACTCCGTCTGTCGGCTCGCCGATCTGCGGGGGACGCCCTGTTCTCAAGGCCACCACTCACCCCACGGGGTGTCGCCCTTCCGGTCTGCCTTCTTGGCTCCGCTTTTAACACCACCAGCTCACGGAGGTCCTCGTCCGAGTAATCCCCTTTCCCTGACTTAGGGGTCTCCGAGCGGAGTGAAAGTCTCTTTCCCCCGATTGCGGGGGGTGATTCAACCGCCTCGATCGCCACTGACCCAGCCGACTTGACCGGCTCCAGTCCCTTGCCATGTCCCCCGGGGGGGTCAGCAGGCTGAATTGGAATAAATGTGGGCATAGGCCACAGGTACAATGTCCCGCAATGAGGGCAACGTGCCGCCGTATTGACCATGCCTCCGGGCAGCCCGCATTGTAGGCATAGCCCAACCACCGTCTCGGTATTGGCCACCCTCACCACTAGCAACCCGCCGGGTACTGAGTAGGGCTGGGTGGAGACCATCGTGTCCACAGTGGAGGAGCAGGCCATTCTTTGTACAGGAGCCACTTCCTGTACAGGTCTCTCCTTCTCAGTGGTTCCTCGCAACTGACTGATGGAAGTTGCTGGATCCGCCACTCCCTGCTTCGGCTCCTCCCTTCTCTGACAGAGCTGGAACCCGCCCCCAGGGGTTGCAATTATGGGCGGGTCCCACAGGGGAATATCATGCCCCTTAATTAAGGCCGCACCTCTCTCAGTCCTGGGGGGCGCGGTTAGCGTTTTCGCGCCAATTTCCCCACAAGGGTGGGGGTCTTTTCCCGCGGCTAGTTCCCGCCTTCTCCTGGCAGCCGCCCTCCGTGCAAGATAACCATCCTTTTTGCACGGCTCCTCCACGGCCGGAACTACTTTCTGTAGTGGCGCCGTCTGGATATCAGTCCCTGGGCCCAGTGGGTGCATTCCCACAGGCCATAGTTGAAAGTCACTCCCCCTGGTAGAAATCAGGGGAGGGTCCCATAGACTAAGCGGTTGACTCAGCACAGGGGCTGAGTGAGTCACTGTCCATGCAGGCGCAGCCATAGCTTTCGCGCCATGCCCCCCATCAGGGCGGGGCTCTGCTGTTCGTGCCATTCCCGGCCAGCTTTTTGCAAGTTCTGCACCAGCCACATTTTCTGGGACTGTCCCATGCGGTGTCCCTAGCAAACGGGAACCGCCATTTTGATTGACTTTTAAGCCCAAAAAGTCCATTTGTTTGTTCTCCTCGCGGGGTTCTCCCCCAATTATTACAATTTCCTCACACTCTTCAAGGGTGGCCCCTCGCTGTCCCAAGCAGGATAAAAACAGGGCAGCCACAGCCTTCGCTCCGCTCCAGAGCAGACTGGTTAACGATAACTCGGCGACTGTTTGCTCTTCAGTGGGGTGCACGCCACGGGTGCCCTCCCCATCAGCCTCTGGTCGCCATTTTGGGTTCTCCGCGCCACGCGGATCCTCCATTCTTTGGGTTGTCTCACTCTCGTACCAATTATCGTACATGGGGCTCCACTCTGCGGGGCAGCCACCACACCGGCACAATAAAGATTAGCTTCAGATGCACCACCACATGTGTACCTTATCTAGGTGTGACCCAGTGTTGCACTACCTCAGGCTAGGCTCACTCTCTCAGTGTCTGCTGTGACTCCTTCCTCCCAGTCTGTGCTCCCTACGGTGAGTGTCTGGAATGGGCTAGGTACTCTGGCTCTGCCATGCAGTACTTGGGGCGTCTACCTCTCTTGGTCAGCCTAGCGCAGACCCTCTCCAGGATTCCTGACCAAGTTAACAGGCTATCCCTTCTGGCATCCTACCAACTAGCACTGCCTCAAGGTGACTCGGTCAGCTATAGCCCGGCTCCAAACCCCTCACTCCTTTCAGGCCCCTAGGTTGTCCCTGCGAACTGACAATATCACATCAGCCCCCTGATCACCCCTAGGTCCGTCCCTACGCAGCACAGAGTGGCAGCAGACTCTATCCCTGTTTCCCAGTGTGCCTAGCTAGAGCCTGTCCTGATGACAGATCTGATCTCAGCAGCTCGCCTCCAAATGTAACGGTGTTTGTGGCCCGGCCTGACCCACCCAATCTCACATTGGCCCCTGTGGTCTAACCGGTCCCCATTACAGTATGGTAGTGTCTGGTGGTGCACCTGTTGGCTACAGGACTCCTGAGTCTCCCGCATGATGGTGTGTGGGGAGGACCCGTCCAGACAGGCAGCTGAGGTAGTGTGCTGAGTCTCACCTAGTTCCAGTGCAGCGCCTCCACCTCACCAGGGTCCCTGCGTCCGCATGGGGATGATCCTGACGAGGAACTCCTCGGTGGTGCAACTCCCTGTGTAATCACTTGACTCTCACACACAGGGGTTTTTCTGATCAGCTCCATCTTTATTGTCACGGTGGGCATAGCTGCCCTCCACAATGGGGTGTATTTAGCCGATCATCTCGCCCGTGCTCCCCTTTGTTAGGTATGTCACCTAAATCAGGGATTCACTATTCCCGCAGGAATCACTGCCCTGTGCCAGGTCCCTGGACACAGTCTCCCATGGAGTTACTATAACATAACTGACACTCTAGCAGAACTTGAACTACTCCTCTTAGCCGAACTCCTTCCTCAACTCAGACTTCAGGTAGAACTAACTTTAGAACACAGTGCTGTGCCTTATGTAACTTCTGAGGCTGACACACCTCTGACATCACTAACCATGGACTCAGAGCATGTGACCAGTCCCATCCATACACAGGGCACCCCACCAGGGTGTGAGGGAAAACCTCCATGATTACTGCTGGCATGCTCACACTTACCAGGCCTTACTGCTAGCAGGAGAGATGACTGTAGGCATTTTACATGACCGCTACAGATGTATGCTGGGTATTACTCGAAAAGACAGCAAACAGAATGAATGAGTTTGAAACCAAAACACAAGGCTGACATTTCAAAAGGGTTAAAAATAAATACATAATAATAATGGTATTGGGAGACATCACCTACAGCCCATCTCTGACACACACACACACACACCTCCCCCCTTCTCAGTCTGCATTGAGAGCAAGAACGGAAAGCATACAGTAGGAGTATAAAAGGACTCAGATTAGATCCGCCCCCAGCCCAGCACAGGCCTCTTCCTCCTGCTCTCTGATGAAGATCCCACCCCCTCTGCTCACGGAGCGACGGTGACTTGACCTGTCAATCACTGGCTGAGCCGACATAAGCACTCCAGCTTTTATGTCGCTGGAGAGTGCAGCGGTGATTAACAGGTCAGTCATCCCTGTGCACAGCACAAGCGGGAAATTTTAGTCGCTCAAGCAATCAGGTCCCCCGGGACATACTCACCCATTCATTGCAGGGCTTACCATTTTTACTTCGTTGCAAATGCAAAAAAGTAGGATGCATATTTTATTAGTATCAAAATGGCCACTCTGAAAGCTTGAAAAATGAATCCCTTTGCCCTGTAAGTTCTCAAGGACCTAGTCATTACGTCACGGGTCTGGCACCACTCCAGCGGCCGCATGACGTTTTTTCTGGTTTAGAAAACCAGTGAGGAAACAGAGCAGGGTCTTTCCTATTCTGTTTCCTCCAAAATGGCGGTGCGGTCACATTAACGCTATTGAAGGCAGTAACGTGATCGTATCTGTGCCGGGGGGGTCTTGGTACTTCGGTACCACAACCCCTCTGGCAATCAAAGGGTTAACGCAGCAATCTGCACTGTGCTGGCTTTTTGCCCCGAGTCAAACGTGGTCTAGTGGCCAATACAAAGTCACAACTCTCTTTTGGGCAACAGGTTAATTTTTGATTATCTGCCCATTATTAGACCATTCCACTTCCAGAAAACGGCTCAAGGCGGGGCTCTTGAAATCACCTTTCCAAGCCACGATTGATTCTTCACTCCACCTTTTGGAGTTTTTGAAAAGCGCGTAGGAGCAGGGCTCGCTCTCTGTCTATGCGCTATTCAAGACATTGAGATTAGTATATTGAACCCATTCAGGCATAGCTCTCACGTGTTATTATAATTGATCTGATCGTTTTTTTAAACATTCAGTTATCACCAGCACAACTGTGAGCTTCTGCTTAGTTTCATTCAACAGATATTTTTTTGGCGTTTCTTGGCTGTAAAGTGAACTAAACTGGAAATAAGAATAAGCAAGGAAAAATTGTGAACACTAACTACTGAAAAATCAATCATCTTGTGCATATTACGGATCATATAATTTTAATTAAAAAATTAAATAGTAATTTTAGATGCCTCTAGAATATATTGTATATGAAAACATTTTTTTAAAACAATCTCGTAGGGCAAATGAGCTCGCTACACTTGACCATACATTTGTGTTGGCTGTGATTCAATGTCTGCAAAGTGTAATTTTAAAACTAATACCCTATTTCCTCGATTCTAAGACGCCATCGATTCTAAGACGCACCCTTGATTTAATAAAAAAAATTGGGGGAAAAAACCCCACTATATTAAATGTGCAGAATTTTTTTTCGGGGGGGAGAGAGAGGGGGCGGGGGGGGGGAAGAGAGAGAGAGGGTGCGTTGGGGGGAAGAGAGAGAGAGGAAAGAGAGAGAGAGAGAGAGAGGGGAGAAGAGAGAGAGAGGGGTGGGGGGAGAGAGAGAGAGTGGGAGAGTTGGGGGGAAGAGAGAGGGAAGAGAGCGAAGAGAGAGAGAGGGGGGGAAGAGAGAGAGAGAGGGGGGGAAGAGAGAGAGAGAGAGGGGAGGGAGAGACAGAGAGAGGGGGGGAAGGGAGAGAGAGAGGGAAGAGAGAGGAGAGGGAGGGGGGAAGAGAGCGAGAGATGAGGGGGGAGAGGGGGGGAGAGAGGGGGGAGAGAGAGAGAGGGGGGGGAGAGAGGAGAGAGAGAGAGAGGGGGGGGAGAGAGGAGAGAGAGGAGGGAGAGAGGAGAGAGAGGGGGAGAAAGAGGGGGGAGAGGGGGAAAGGAGGGAGAGATGGGGAAAGTGGGGAGAGAGGGGGAAAGGGGAGAGGGGGAGAGAGGGGAATGGGGGAGAGAAGGGAATGGGGGAGAGAAGGGGGAGGGGAGAGAATGGAGAAAGGAGAGAAGGGGGAGAGAGATTGGAGGGAAGGGGAGAGAATGAAAGGGTACACACACAGAGACAGACACACAGAGAGACAGACACATACACACACAGAGACACACACATACACAGAGAGAGAAAAACACACAGAGACAGACACATACACACACAGAGAGACAGACACACACACACACAGAGACACATACACACACAGAGAGACACACACATACACAGAGAGAGAAAAACACAGAGAGACAGACACGGGTGGGGGTGGCTTGTGGTGCCGGCTGCACAGCTGTGAATAGCAGAGGCAGACGGAGGGAACGTGGGGCATGCAGCAGCCACACACTGCTGAATGAATCTCTCCTGTGTGGGGGCGGCACTTCCAACAAGCAGAGCGGGGGAGGAGGGGGGCTTGTGGTGCATGCAGCGGCCGAACACACACTGCTCCTTTGGGGACCAGCACTTGGAGCAAGGGGGAGGGGGGGCTTGTAGTGCCGGCAGCACAGCTGTGAGTAGCAGAGGCAGACAGAGGGCTTTTGGGGCATGCAGCCACACACTGCTGAATCAATCTCTCCTGTGTGAGGGTGGTAATTCCAGCAAGGGGGTGGGGGGGGGGGACGCACGGGGCATGCAGCCGAACATACACTGCTCCTTTGGGGACCGGCACTTGGAGCAAGCTAGGGGGGAGCGCTGGACATGCAGCCGAACAAACACTGCTCCTTTGGGGACCGGCACTTGGAGGGGGGGGGGGGGTTTGGTGGCAGAGTCGCGGGACACACTGCTCCTCTGTGTGGGGGCGGGGGGGGGGGGGCAGAAACACAGGGCAAACGCTGAAAGCTGCAGCGCCCCCTGGCTGTTTTTTTTGTGTGTTTTTTTCAATACATCGATTCTAGGACGCAGTCCCTATTTCAGCCACGTGAAAAAGGGAAAAAAAGTGCGTCTTAGAATCGAGGAAATACGGTATTTGTATACAAGTGTTATATATGAGAAGGAGTGGCTCAGTGAGTAAAGACACTGACTGACACTGAGATTGCTGCAGGAGCCTGGTTCAATTCCTGGTGTCGGCTCCTTGTGACCTTGGGCAAGTCACTTTATCTCCCTGTGCCTCAGGCACCAAAAACATAGATTGTAAGCCCCACGGGGCAGGGACCTGTGCCTGCAAAATGTCTCTGTAAAGCGCTGCGTACAATTAGCAGCGCTATACAAGAACATGCTATTATTAATATTATATACATATATACACACACACACACACATATATATATATATATCACAAAAATATGTAGCGCTCAGGTGGATATAAGTGATATTATAAATGAAAAATAAAATAATAAAATATATTATATATATCTCCCACGTACTGTATGGTTGCTTTTTTTAATCCTGTAAGTGCATTTCCTTTGGGCTGCAGTTTTTTTGATAAATGTACTCTATTGTTTAAACAGTTACATGCTATGGAGCTTGCGCTTCTGTTTGTTTTTATATATATATATATATATATATATATATATATATATATATATATATATATATAATCAAAAAATAAATAGATGATACCGAAGCTAACGAAATGCTTTTATTTGTGCGAGCTTTCGAGATACACTGATCTCTTCCGGTTAACACGGTACTGATACCTCTACATATATATATATATATATATATATATAGTGCAGAATAAATGAGTTCTTCAGTATTAGGTGATACCTTTTTTATTGGACTAACAATTTATGTCATAGGACAAGCTTTCGAGAGTTCTCCTCTCTTCTTCAGGTCAAGCAATACTGATTTACACAGGAATCAATGCTAAAACAGTGTAGAGAAAAAAAAACAAAAAAAAACAGATATTTACTGTAGATAAGGTCGGGTGTTAAGTGTTTGAAGCCAAGGGACAGTGTCAAAGAAAGGTGGGGAAGGGATGCTGGGGGGGGGGGGGGGGGAAGAGAAAGTGTGGATAAGAATAGAGGCAAGCAGGATAATTACAGACAATTTTGGTAGGGTGTGAGAAAACCCATGTCCACATTAAGTCCCTTGGTTTTGGTGTCAAAGAGTCTTATCATTCTGAGCTCAAATGTTTTCCGTTCTTGGGTGCTTTTAAACATTCCATTGAGGATTTTGATTTTTAAATCATTTATGGAATGATCTGGTTGTGAGAAGTGATGTCCCACAGGTGAGCAGTATCTTCCTTCTTCGTGATGGAGTATAGAGTGTCTGTGCATATTCATTCTTCCTTGTAATTTTTGGCTGGTTTCCCCAATGTAGCAACCTTGGTCACATTTGTTGCATTGAATCATATACACTGTATATATACATATACATATACATATACATACAGTATATATATATATATATACACACACACACACACACACTTTTTTTTCATTCTTTAACCTTATTTCAGATCCCAAACATTTGCCCTGCAGATTTATAATCTCTGCACCAAAAAGAGAGGACATCCCAAATAAGATGATCAACAGTAGGCCGATTTTCAAAAGAATAAATTACCACCAAAAAAAGTTCTTCCAAATGAAACAACATGTTATGGTGAAATCAACCATGGTCGAGAACACTAGACACACCTAGGGCCTCATGCAGAGAGCAGCGCTATATAGAATTGGAGAGGGGGAAAAATTGTAGCATTTTTGGAGAGTTTTTTTCTCCATATGCAGAAAGGGCAGAAAACTGCATTAACAAGCCTTTCTGCATATGGAGAGTTTCAACCAGCGCTATAAGCGCTGTTGAAACTTGTAGGGAAAAAATCGCGTTTTTTTTTTTTCCCCCTCTCCACCGGCTGCGGAGCGCCAGCTGCTTGGTGGAGGAAAAATGTTGAAAATCGCGCCATTTTTTTGGCGCAAACAGCCACTAGATGGCAATCGCGGCTCTCTGCATACGGCAGAAAAAAAAACTGGAGAGATTAGAAACTCTCCAGCCGCGCGGCGAATTTAAAAAAAAAAATGCCGCTTTTTTTAAAACTTGCCGGTTTCTGCCTTTCTCAAGGCAGAATTCGCCAATTAATGCCGCTTTCGCTTTTTGCGCTGCTCTCTGCATGAGGCCCCAAGTCCCTCTAAAGTATCTGCGGTGTTTCTGAATGCACGGGGCGAACATGGTGAACAAATGCTTTGGAGGATTCTTAAAATCAGTATCTAATTTCTTCCAGTGCCAATGTTGGTAAATCCTCAAATCTACAGGTATTCCCCCCCCCCCCCATCCTTTGATTGCAAAGTAATTATTACACCCGTAGTGTAAAAAACAAAACAAAAAAAACCCAGCATGAATTCAGCAGATGCGAAGAAGAGTTAAACTATCATTTTATATGGTTAAAAGAAGTACACTTGTTAATTTAAGCGTGATTGACTCTAAAGATGCAAATGACGCAATTTCCTTTTATTGGCCCGCTACGTGTGATTGATTTTCTAATAACTTTTAGTAAGGAAACAACATTTTAAAAAAGGGGGTCTGGTGTATGTCTTTGAAAGAGGCAATCCAAGCTGCACTTGAAAAATTATTATTTTTTTAATATATGCAGCATTTGATCACCTTTATTGAAAACGAATTACCTAAGCTGCTGATCGATTAGGCTGCGGCCACGCTGGCGCTGACCGCGCTCATGCTTGAAAGAGGTGACATCACCAACTCTCTAAGCATGAGCACCGGGTGTTATGGCTATTTCGCAACGCGCGCGGGGGGCATTGCGGGCAAGCTGAGCGAGCTTGAAAGTTATTTTTTTTTGTTTATTCAAGCGCAGAGCATGGGTGAGCGCGCGCACCGCGTGAGCGGGGACTTACACATATAGATTTCTGTAAGTAAAAGCGGCAAGCACCACACGCTCAGCACTAGCATGGCCGCAGCCTTAGTTCCCCCTTGATTAATCAGCTAAGACCCAGCTTCCTAGGGTTCACTAAATTGCTGCCTTTTAGTTTCCACCAATTCTTCAGTCAGTGTAACTCAGCAGAGATATTGAATCCTTATATAACGAAGGTAACATTATCTATTGTTACAGTTTATAACCTACTGGGAATATTGGCAACAAATTATCCACAACAGGAAAGTGTTACAAAGATCTTGCACTGCCGGGGAGGTGGGTTAAAACCTGCTATAGAAATCAAAGGATGCTCAGTATATTAAAACTCATTGAAAATGGCAATACGTTGAATTTTAAATTATTTTTAGTAAGTACCATTTAATACTACAGAACTGATTTATTTTATTTAAAAAAATTTAAAAAAAACACATTTAGGATATTGCACGGATTGCTCCTTTAATTCCCTCAATACCAAAGGCTAACGGTCCTGCCACACATTGCTTCACGATACTTTGTAAGCCACTCTGGAAGTGTCCGGGGTTATCTGCAGAGCAATCATCAGCTCCTTTGAGACACAATGGAGTCATGTCCTGCATTCTCCTTTCTCATTTCCATGACTTCATCTAAGCTTATTGGATTTGTGGTGTAATGAAAAAGCAGAGAGCTTCTAAATTGTGCGTCTCAATTATAGTTTGGAAGATCAGATAATTAGAGTTCAATAACACCTGTTTCTACAATGCTCAGCTCCCTTTTCATGAACAATGATACAAATTGCCCTCCTTTATTCAGCCGCCTCATTTCAAGTTTGTACTTTCAGGCATAGTTGCACACAAGATGTCGATGATTCCTCTCCTGTAAGAGGGTGGACAGCGCCAATTCTCAAAGGCCACAAACAGGTCAGGTTTTAAGGATATCCATGCTTCAGCACAGGTGGATCAATCAGCGTCTCAGACAAAGACTGATCCGCTTGTGCTGAAGCAGGGATATCCTTAAAAGCTGACCTGTTGGTGGCCACCACTGTCCTATAGGGTACTGGATAAGCCATAAGTGGAAGTTATTGAACCATAGCCTAACATTTGATCATTGATCATTCATGAGATAACATTGAATCATGTCTTAAGATTTTTTTTACTAGTATATATTTGTCAAACCTGTATTTACTTCAAATCGTTATAATATTTGAAATCAATACAACACATCACCGACACATACGTTTGCTCTTGTTCTCAAAGATCCGAGTCTGCTAAATAGGGTCATCGTTTACAAACCATTTCACAAACATGGCCCAATCTATTCAATAAACACCCCTCCCCCCGGATCTTTGAGAACAAGAGCAAACGTATGTCTCTGTGATGTGTTGATTTTAAAAAATATATATATATATATTTATATAACGCTCTGCTTGCCATGTGCAGGCTGTCAAACTTGTATTTAATTGTTAAATTACTGAACAAACATGAGCCCACAGAGTATGCACTGAATAAAGCAATGAATAAACAAGAGTATGCAGCAGGAGAATGAATAACTTCGGGAGCTCAAGCTAGGTAAGTGAATGGAAAGCCTGCACAGTCCAATTAATAAGTGAACTAATTATTCAGAGTTGACAATTCCTGTAAAAAGATGAGTACAAGTCTCTGTGATGTATTGGGCAAACTAGATATGTATGCTGTAGGCGTTGCATTAGTTCACATTTCTTGTTATTGCGCTGAAATAGTTTTCTCTGCATTGGGCTATTGTGTTTACTGAAAACTCGCCTTATAAAGTTATGTCTTTAGGGGAAGAAGAAAAGCAGTAGAATACTCAACCTGTGTAAAACTTCACCGCTTTTAGTTTTTTCTTTTCCCTCTTCAAAATATAATTTCTGCAATGCTGCCAAAAGCATGTTTTTCCTCCTAAATCAATAGTACTAGAATAAGAAAGAGGCAGAAGGGAAGCATCGCCGATGGAGGCATCCCGAGATAACCTTTTACAATTCAGTACTTGTAAAATGATTGCTTTGAGTTACAGTAGAGACTTTCTGATGGCCTTTATTTTGTAATGATTTTGGCATCGCCTCGATTTCAAAGTCCATTCAATGAAGCAAAAAAAAAAAAGGGTTTTGCTTTACCATATCATAAAATCATATACAGCAAATGTTCACCTGGCACCAATATCCACTAATGCAAAGTGAAGTCCGTTACTTCCATTCCTTATACGCTACCAAGCTGGAGATCTTCCAATTCATACAACAAATAAAATGGTGTATACTTACATTAAATTTGATGATGTCGTATATCAAGTAACGTGGCACAACTTTTCCATTAACCTTGTCGATGATCATTTCCTTCGAGGATATAAAAAAAAAGAAAGAAATGACATATTACTATTTGTTTATTTGAACTTCAGGTTAAGGAGGAAAATCACAAAGACAAATGAATCAATTGCAGATTATCTGCAGGGTAAATTATGTAACACAAAAGTAAGAACTAGAGAACAACAATGCACTGGCAGTCGTAAGCACTTCAGTACCAGAGAGCCCCAATATCCCTCTGGCAAAGGAGAAGTTTAATAGTGCGCAATTTGTCACACCAAAAAAAACCTTATTGTTGTGGAGTATGTATGTATGTATGTATGTATGTACGTATGTATGTACTGTATGTCTTTATTTATATAGAGCCATTAGTGTACATAGCGCTTCACATTAGTAATACACGTGACAATCATATAAATAACAAATAATACAAATAACAGGTCATGGGAATAAGTGCTTCAGACATAAAAGTAAAATTTTGGAAGAGGAGCCCCTGCTCCGGGGAGCTTACAATCTAATTGTTGGGGAGAACGTACAGAGACAGTAGGAGGGCGTTCTGGTAAGTGTGTCTGCACGGGGCCAAGCTTAATGTATCGTATAGTATTAGCCACGGTGTTACTCATATGCTCCTTTAAACAAGTGTGTCTTAAAGGTGGATAGAGAGGGTGCTAGTCGGGTATTGAGGGGAAGGGCATTCCAGAGGTGCAGGGCAGAAAGTGACAGGTTTAAGGCAGCATATGTGAGCATATTATTAGTTGTCTTATGTTCACGTGTACTTATATGCAAGAAAAAAAACAACAACTGAGCAGGGTATGGGGGGGGTGGGGAGAGACTCTGACATGCAAAGTAATTTGTATTTTATTCAAAGTTGCTCATTTTTTAATCATAAACTTTAAAATAAAGAGAGGATGTCCACATAACGTTTAAAAATTATTAGTAAACAACTAGAATGTTAAATACTCTACCTACTTAATGAGAATTAAAGGCCCATGTTTACTGTGCTATGCTGTAAGACATCTTGAGGCCCATTCAGGTGTATGAACCATAAAGGGTCTTATGACATTTCACAGCTTAGTACAGGGGAACGCAAACTTTCCCCCGCTGCGTCCGCCTTCCTGCTCTCCCTCCCCCCTGCTCACGCCACCCTCCTTACCTTGCCTTCGGCGTCAAATTACGCTGCGTTGTCATGGCAATGTGACGTTGCATGACCCTGCGCCATCATTTGACGTCGCCGAATACAAGGTAAGGGACATTGCAGAGGCCTCTCGCGATCCCCCGGCTTTTAATTTAAATGCCTTGGGGAAGAGCGTGGGGCCTCTGCAACTGCCTCCTCCCCCCTCACCCCCCCCCCCCTTGAAAAATCTTCCCCCTCCCGCCCCCAGTTTGCGCACCCCTGGCTTAGTACATGTGGTCCAAACTTCCTTAGGCTGGAAGATCATATCACCCATCTAGTAATTATGGATTTTATTTGTAGTCCCTTCCAACACATGGAGGTTAATTTCATCAAAGAAGTATATTTACTGCAATGTGTTACGTGACAAGAAAGTAAAACTTGCATGTCAAATGTCACCAACAAGGTGACAAAGATAATCTCCCCTACGTGCAATACCTTAATAAGATTCAGTGCCCAGAGTTATAATTTGTCAAACTCCTGCTGCAGATTGCGTGCTACAGTACTGCATATCCACAATCACCAGCAAATGTAAATCTGACGATTAAGACCTTTGGGTAGGTTTTATAAAATGAGGTCTACAAGTAACAGAGAAGCCCAATGCTACATCCAGTATGACAAAAATACACAGAAAAATACCAATATATTCTCTTGAAAAAGGGTCATTTAGTTTAACCCTTTAGCCAAAGCATTGTAAGCCTGCAAGCCACGGCAAGGCAGACCCAGTTCGCAAGTCCTAACACTACCAGATAAAATACTAATATACCTCTATTAGGATTCAAATTCTCATTTACCACTATTAGGAGGGAGAAAGACCAACATTGGATCTATATCCAGTAGAATGAAAAAGACAATAGCTCTCCTTTTTTACACGTATATACAGATATATTTTGTGGGGGCTCAGGAGTTCCTAAAAAGAGCTTGCTGGGGTTCTGTGTGTTGTTTGTTAACTTATTTTCAGCTGTCTCAGCTGTTGGAGGTTAGTGGCTCCTCCTTCCCAGGTTTAAAGCCTGCCCCTCCCCACTTCCCAAGTCAGCCGGTCTTTATCATTCTACTGGATATAGATCCAATGTTGGTCTTTCTCCCTCCTAATAGAGGTAAATGAGAATTTTAATCCTAATAGAGGTATATTAGTATTTTATCTGGTAGTGTTAGGACTTGTGAACTGGGTCTGCCTTGTCGTTGCTCGCAGGCTTACAATGCTTTGGCCAAAGGGTTAAACTACATGACCCTTTTTCAAGAGAATATATTAGTATGTTACTGTGTATTTTTGTCATATTGGATGTAGCATTGAGCTTCTCTGTCGCTTGTAGTATACATTTGCCACGCTCAATAGCTCTCCTTTTTGACATTATATACATATATATTTTGTGGGTGCTCAGGGGTTCCTAAAAAGAGCTTGCTGGGGTTCTGTGTGTTTATAAAATGAGGGGCATTTAACAAAATCGGGGAATTAATTAATCCCATAATGCTGCAACAAAAATTTACTTTTAGACATTTTCTTTTAAATAGTTACTAACATTGCAGGGGCCATCTACTTGCAAGTTACTGACAAAAGCTGGACAAGATTCAGTAGTAGAACTACTGTATCCAGAGGCATAGCTATAGCCCGGGCAAACGCTCTTGGGGGGCCTTCTCTCCCCCTCCCCTGTCCGTGGCACATTGCAGGGCCTGAGATGCAGGAAGAAAGGACAGAGGGAAATCACTTCCTCTGCAGAGCCTCCGTAGGTGGGTGGGGCCTGGGTCAGGGGACAGGGCCCTGAGATGCAGTAGGAAGGACAGAGGGGAAATCCCTTCCTCTGCAGAGCCTCCGTGGGTGGGCGGGGCCTAGGTCAGGGGGCGGGGCCTCAAGTAGTGCAGCGTGCTGGAGCTGCAGCCTGAGAGACAGGCAGGAAAAGGTGAGAGGGAGGGGAAGGGTTAAATCACAGGGGTAAAAAAAAAAAGACATGAAAGGGAAGAATACAGAAAAGAAGAGACAGAGAAAATGAAGTACAAGAGAGAAATACAGAGGGGAGAGAGCGAGAGAGCAACAAAGAGAGAGCGCAACAGAGAGAGAGCGCAACAGAGAGAGAGCGAGAGAGCAACAAAGAGAGAGAAAGCAACAGAAGGAGGTAGAGAGCAACAAAGAGAGAGGGAGAGCAACAGAGAGAGCAACAAAGAGAGAGGAGAGAGCGCAACAAAGAGAGAGAGCGAGAGAGAGAGAGAGAGAGAGAGAGAGACAGCAAAGAGAGAAAAGCAGACATGAGGGGGAGAAGAGAGAGAAAAGAGAAGGATGCTGGGAAAAGAAACGTCAGGTTGTTAGAGGATGTCAGGGGAAAATATATGGGGGATTAAAATGGCATGTGTGAGAGAAGAGGGAGGAAAAAAGACATGAGGGTGAAATAAGATAAATATATGAGGGGAGAACAGAGAGAATGATTTGAGCAGTGTAAGAAGAGAGAGTTTGGTGGAGGGGCAGAGAAAGTAATGCTGGGGAGAAAAAATTGCAATCAGAAAATTAATAGAGCCCGTTTTTTTTTTGCCCAGGGGCCTGCGCACGTCTAGCTGCACCACTGACTGTAACATATTCAGTTTATAGAAACACTGTGCTTTTTTTTTAGTTTTCATCATGGAAAACCATTAAAAATGAGACCGATTAACAAAATCATGACTTTCTTTTTTTTTTTTGTAACTTAAATTTTTATTGGTTTACAGCAGTGGTTCCCAAACTTTTTCGGTTCAAGGCTCCCCAAGGCAATCAGAATTTTTTCAAGGCTCCCCAAGGCGATCAGGATTTTTTCAAGGCTCCCCAAGGCAATCAGAATTTTTTCAAGGCGATCAGGATTTTTACGCGGCGCCCAAAGTAAAAACAAAGGTGTATATACATACCTAACAGTTACAGCGCGCAGTTGGTGTCTCTCTCAGACACTCTCACTCTCTCAGACACTCTCACTCTCTCAGACACTCTCACTCTCTCAGACACTCTCACTCTCTCTCTGACCTCACTCTCTCTCTGACCTCACTCTCTCTCTGACCTCACTCTCTCTCTGACCTCACTCTCTCTCTGACCTCACTCTCTCTCTCTGACCTCACTCTCTCTCTCTGACCTCACTCTCTCTGACCTCACTCTCTCTCTCTCTGACCTCACTCTCTCTCTCTCTCTCTGACCTCACTCTCTCTCTCTCTCTGACCTCACTCTCTCTCTCTCTCTGACCTCACTCTCTCTCTCTCTGACCTCACTCTCTCTCTCTCTGACCTCACTCTCTCTCTCTCTGACCTCACTCTCTCTCTCTCTCTCTGACCTCACTCTCTCTCTCTCTCTCTGACCTCACTTTCTCTCTCTCTCTCTGACCTCACTCTCTCTCTCTCTGACCTCACTCTCTCTCTCTCTGACCTCACTCTCTCTCTCTCTCTGACCTCACTCTCTCTCTCTCTCTGACCTCACTCTCTCTCTCTCTTTTTTCAAGGCGATCAGGATTATTACGCGGCGCCCAAAGTAAAAACAAAGGTGTATATACATACCTAACAGTTACAGTTGGTGTCTCTCTCAGACACTCTCACTCTCTCAGACACTCTCACTCTCTCAGACACTCTCACTCTCTCTCTGACCTCACTCTCTCTCTGACCTCACTCTCTCTCTGACCTCACTCTCTCTCTCTGACCTCACTCTCTCTCTCTGACCTCACTCTCTCTCTCTGACCTCACTCTCTCTCTCTGACCTCACTCTCTCTCTGACCTCACTCTCTCTCTCTCTGACCTCACTCTCTCTCTCTCTCTGACCTCACTCTCTCTCTCTCTCTCTGACTTCACTCTCTCTCTCTCTCTCTGACCTCACTCTCTCTCTGACCTCACTCTCTCTCTCTCTGACCTCACTCTCTCTCTCTCTGACCTCACTCTCTCTCTCTCTGACCTCACTCTCTCTCTCTCTGACCTCACTCTCTCTCTCTCTCTTTGACCTCACTCTCTCTCTCTCTTTGACCTCACTCTCTCTCTCTCTGACCTCACTCTCTCTCTCTCTGACCTCACTCTCTCTCTCTGACCTCACTCTCTCTCTCTCTGACCTCACTCTCTCTCTCTCTGACCTCACTCTCTCTCTCTCTGACCTCACTCTCTCTCTCTCTCTGACCTCACTTTCTCTCTCTCTTTGACCTCACTCTCTCTCTCTCTCTCTTTGACCTCACTCTCTCTCTCTCTCTCTCTCTGACCTCTCTCTCTCTCTCTCTCTCTCTGACCTCACTCTCTCTCTCTCTCTCTCTGACCTCACTCTCTCTCTCTCTCTCTCTGACCTCACTCTCTCTCTCTCTCTGACCTCACTGTCTCTCTCTCTCTCTCTCTCTGACCTCACTGTCTCTCTCTCTCTCTGACTCACTCTCTCTCTGACCTCTCTCTCTCTCTCTGACCTCTCTCTCTCTCTCTCTGACCTCTCTCTCTCTCTCTGACCTCTCTCTCTCTCTCTGACCTCTCTCTCTCTCTCTGACCTCTCTCTCTCTGACCTCTCTCTCTCTCTGACCTCTCTCTCTCTCTCTCTCTCTCTCTCTCTCTCTCTGACCTCTCTCTCTCTCTCTCTCTCTCTCTGACCTCACTGTCTCTCTCTCTCTCTCTCTCTGACCTCACTGTCTCTCTCTCTCTCTCTCTCTGACCTCACTGTCTCTCTCTCTCTCTCTGACCTCACTGTCTCTCTCTCTCTCTGACCTCTCTCTCTCTCTGACCTCTCTCTCTCTCTCTCTGACCTCTCTCTCTCTCTCTGACCTCTCTCTCTCTCTCTGACCTCTCTCTCTCTCTCTGACCTCTCTCTCTCTCTCTGACCTCTCTCTCTCTCTCTGACCTCTCTCTCTCTCTCTGACCTCTCTCTCTC